>NW_022196909.1:56498636-56502041 GCF_008632895.1 Mastomys coucha | reverse complement strand
CTGCTCAGGTCTCAGAAACTCACCCGAGAGAAAATGGCGAATCCTGCCTGGGTCTCTGGCCTAAGGCGTCTCCGGGCTGGCTGCTCCAGTCTCAGAACCTCACGGAGAGAAAACGGTGGATCCCGCCCGAGTCTCTGGCTCAATGCGCTCTCTGGAGGTAGGCCCTCCACTTGCAGGGAAGGGGCAGAGGAGGACGCTGAACCTCCCCTGTCACTCGGAAGCTGAGAGGATTAGAAGCTGAGAGGATCGTGTCCCTGACTCCCTGCCGCCCTGCGGCTCCCCTGGGCGTCGTGGGGCTTGTGGCTCCCGGCTGGCTGCTCAGGTCTCAGAAACTCACCAGAGAGAAAAAATCGATCCATGTATTTCTATTTGATCTTCTTCTTTGTACATTGGAATCTCCTCGATCAGTTCATTGATTATCGAATAGTAAGTTCATACCTTTTCAGCTGTCCCTCAAATTAGTGTTTAGTTTTCATAGAGATTCTTGTCTTTTTTTTTTTTTATTTTGTCTCAAAAATTTCTCTGACAACATGAGTTAAAGCTGTCCCTGGGATCTACAAACTTTAAGAAGTGCAGGATAGTTAAAACTCTCAAGGATGATGCTCAAACAGTTGGAGATACACGATAAAGTGCTATCATCTCCCCCATGAACAATTCTGGATGCTAGTCTGTGTAGAAGTACCGCAGGCTTTTGTTGTTGTTGTTTTACTTTTCTTTTTGTTTTTGTTTGTTTTGTTTTTTGTTGCTTATTTATTTTAAAAATCTGTCTCTGTCTCTCACTGACATTTTGGTCTTTCCTTCTCTTGTTTCTTTTCTGAGTTGCTCATTGGTTATTACACATATATATGTGCATCACATGTGTGCAGTACCCAAAGCAGCCAGAAGGCTTCTGAACCCCTGTCACTGGAGCTACAAATGGCCATAAGCTACCATGTGGGAGCAGGCTGTGACCTTTTATCCTCTTCAAGAGTACCAAGTACTCTTATCCAGTGAGTCACCTCTCCAACCCCTTCTCTAATTCCTTAATTTTGGATTTCTCACTTTTCCTTTATTAATTTCATTCACAATAACTTTTCTGAGTCCAATTCTTACCTAGCTCTGCTTGAGGGAAAATAAAAGTAAGATAATACCATCTAATGACCTCATTTAAAGATAATCTATATGGTAAGTGCTAAAATCTAGTTATTGTTTTAATACAGTATTCACAGTTTCTTTTAAGGTAAAATGAATAATTTTGATATTTCATTATTTTAAATAATTTTATCTTATTTTTAAAGAGGAGAAGATAAGTACATTTTGAACCTAATAGATTAGGTTAGAAACAGAAGTATAAACATTTAGACTTTAGAGGAATAAATATATCAGTTTCATACATATTTTATTGCAAATACTGTCTTAAGATGCTTAATATAAATTTTGTTCTATTAGAGTTCAAGACATAGTCTTTTTTTACTCGGGTTATATCTAAATTTGACGCATTTTGAAAATGGTAATGCTTTTTAAATGTTTGTAGGAAGTTAAGCTTCTAGTGACAGAATATGATATCCCAAAGTTTAATTAAAAATAATGAGCCAATAATGAAATGTTATGTAATTACATCTGGCAATAAAATATCATTGCTGGGCCCTAATACATACAATTTTAAATGATTTTCTTTTCAGTTAAGGAATAAAATATGTGCTATTCAGTTCGAGTCAACCTCCTCATTTAGAGCCACTGTCCTAAATTAATAATGAAGGAAAACAATAATTACAATGCAACAAAATAATGGCTAGACAAATGGTAAAATTTGTAGAATTTAATAAGCTTTATTAAAGTAGGAAAAATGGTGCATTATTATGCTTTATGATTTATAGGGTAAATGCCTACTTACTAAGAAGTAAATGGATCATCTATAACTTTCATTAGGCAAAAAATGCCTTTTGGTTTGCATGTTCATGCTAAAGTATGAAGGAAACCTCTAGAATGTGTATAAATATATTCTAGATGGTTCTACAAGCATACACACACACACACACACACACACACACACACACACACCTTTGTTCTGATTTTGGATCAAACGTGTTATTGCGTATCTTTGTAGGTTTTAGTCATTGGACACTCGGGCTCAATTATCTTGATGGATGACTTCCCATGAGCTTCTTAACAAAGAGCTTTTGAAACAATAGCTCAAATAAAAATTCCAATGCCCTTTGGATTATTGAAATTTCTGGATCACATGTAATTTTCTGAAAAATATCCATTCTATTTATATTGCCTATGAATGTCATCCTCACTACCAACAATTTACATAAATTCTTTTTTTGTCACTTTTAATAATAGCTGCTTTCTTTTTCCCTTTTGGTAATACCATTTGTAGCAGATATTTAGTGGTCTCTGCAGTCATTACTCATGGTTCTCTAGATAAAAGAACCAGCTTATGTTGACCTGAACAGAAGAATTTATTAATATGTGATCTATATATACAATGTAGTGGCATTTGGTTATAAAAAATGGAAAAGCTTGACTGTTGAGATATGAGTAAGCTTTCAAGATATTATATTAACTGAAATAAACCTTGCATGGAAAGATAACCATGTGATCCACTGTATCTATCAAATGTAAACATATTGATCACAATAGAAGCAGATAGCAGATTAGTAGTGAGTAAAGGTTCTTATGGTTTGAGGAGAGAGGTGGAGAGATATTGACCAAGCAAACAAGACTCTTTGTAGGAGGAAGTCATAGCACAGCATCGTAACTATAGTTGATAGAAATTTTGCTGTGTTTTGAAAAAGAATGCTGATAGAGTGAATGTTAAGTATTATTATCATGAAAATACTCTGTAAGGCAGCAAGTATGGTAGCTACTGCATTTAGTCATTTCTTTTTTGTCTGCCTATCTCTGTCTCTGTCTCTCTTTATACATATATGTGTATATGATATATATAATGTATATATATGTGAAAACTGCATATATGTCCAAAATAAACATAATTTTACCTTGTGTGTGATCATGTGCATATGAGTATGCACATGCTGTATACATGTGCCCCTGTGGACAAAGGCCTTAGGAGCCATCTGAGTTGTCACCTTGTCTGATGAGATAGGGACTCTAATATCATGATGATCAACTGATTCAGTGGGATTTACATGTTACAACAGTCATAAAGTTGATACAGTATAGAAATAATATATAACTTCAAATAGTCTTTTTTTATTAGATATTTTCTTTATTTACATGTAAATTTCTCTTTTCACAGTATCCCCTCCAAAAAACAACAAACAAACAAAAACAACAAAAACAAACCCCTGTTGCCTACCCCCTCCCCATGCCTGCTACCCCACCCTCTCCAACTTATTGGCCCTGGCATTCCCCCACACTGGGGCACAGAACCTTCACAGGGCCGAGGTCCTCTCCTCC
>NW_022196909.1:56496634-56497212 GCF_008632895.1 Mastomys coucha | reverse complement strand
CATTGATCTACCTGCCTGTCACTGTACCAATACCATGCAGTTTTTATCATAATTGCTCTGTAGTACAGTTTATGATCTGGGACTTTGATTCCACCAGAGATTCCTTTATTGTTGAGAATAGTTTTGGCTATCCTGGGTCTTTTGTTGTTCCAGATGAATCTGCCAATTGCTCTTTCTAAGTCTGTGAAGAATTGAGTTGGAATTTGATGGGGATTGCATTGAATCTGTAGATTGCCTTTGGTAAGACGGCCATTTTTACTATAATAATCCTGCTAATCCACAAGCATGGGAGATCTTTCCATCTTCTGAGATCTTCTTCAATTTCCTTCTTCAGAGACTTGAAGTACTTGTCAAACAGATCATTTACTTGCTTAGTTAGAGTTACACTGAGGTATTTTATATTATTTGTAACTATTGTGATGGGTGTTGTTTCCCTAATTTCTTTCTCTGCCTGTTTATCCTTTGTGTATAGGAAGGAAGGCTTCTGATTTGCTTGAGTTAATTTTATATCAGCTACTTTGCTGAAGTTGTTTATCAGGTTTAGGAACTCTCTGGTGGAATTTTTTGGGTCACTTAAG
>NW_022196909.1:56489728-56495576 GCF_008632895.1 Mastomys coucha | reverse complement strand
CTCAAAGAACCAGCTCCTGGTTTGGTTGATTCTTTGTATAGTTCTTTTTCTTTCTATTTGGTTGATTTAGGTCCTGAGTTTGATTATTTCTTGCCTTTGACTCTTCTTGGGTGAATATGCTTCTTTTTTTCTTGGGCCTTAAGGTGTGCTGTCAAATTGCTGGTGTATGCTCTTTCCAGTTTCTTTTGGAGGCACTTAAAGCTATGAGTTTTCCTCTTAGAACAGATTTCATTGTGCCCCATAAGTTTGGGTATGTTGTGGCTTCATTTTCATTAAACTCTAGAAAGTCTTTAATTTCTTTCTTTATTCCTTCCTTGACCAAATTATCATTGAGTAGAGTGTTGTTAAGCTTCCATGTGTATGTGGGTGTTCTATTGTTTATGTTGTTATTGAGGAGCAGCCTTAGTCCATGGTGACTGATAGGATACAAGGAATTATTTCAATCTTCTTGTATCTGTTGAGGCTTGGTTTGTGACCAATTACATGGTCAATTTTGGAGAAAGTACCATGAGGTGCTGAGAAGAATGTATATCCTTTTGTTTTAGGATAAAATGTTCTATAGATATCTGTCTCAAATAGTCTTCTAACTATAGCTTCTATATTCTTGTTAGCCGTTTAACACATTACCTTTACTGCATTAAGGCAAATCACCTTCAACATGCCAGACAGTATTGCTGCAGAGCATCAATTACACAATACAAATGTTTTTAGGTAAGCACTATTTATATTCTGAGGAAAGGTATACTAAATTAAACTGAGAAGATAGCAGTGAGTGTTTTTTTGTTGTTGTTGTTGTTGTTCCTTTTTTTTAAATGGAGATCCATTGTGTTTATTTATAGCGACTGCATTACAAGCTTGTACATAGGATGGGTGGAGTGTCACAGCATCATTGTAACCCAAAAAATGTTCTTTTTTTTCATTAGATAGTTTTTTATTTACATTTCAAATGTTATCTCCGTTCCTGGTTTCTGCTCCAAAAAGCCCCTATCCTCTCCCCACTCCCCTGCTCACCTACCCACCCATTCCAGCTTCCTGGCTCTGGCATTCCTCTACACTGGATCATAGAGCCTTCACAGGATCAAGGGCCTCTCCTTCCACTGATGACCAACAAGGCCATCCTCTGTTATATATGCAGCTAGAGCCATGAGTCCCACCATGCGTACTCTTTTGTTGGTGGTTTAGCCCCTGGGAGGTCTGGGGGTGCTGGTTAGTTCATATTGTTGTTTCTCTTATGTAGCTGCAAACCTGTTCAGCTCCTTGGGTTCTTTCTCTAGCTCCTCCTGTCCAGTGGTTGGCTGAGAGCATCCATCTCTGAATTTTTCAGGCACTTTTAGAGCCTCTCAGGAGACAGCTATAAAAGGCTTCATACAGTGTTCCAGTCACATCTGTCTACTGAGGCAACCAAAGAAGGAAAAAATAGAGTAAGCAGGAAATAAATGAGAATATTAGAGGGACTAAAGAAGGGAGGGATCTTGTCCTCCTCTTTAATGAACTCTAAGCTCCTCACTGTGTGATCTCTGGGAACTGACATTGTAGTCAGCAAGTAATCTCTTGGTTGTTAACTACAGATCATAAAGAGTATTTGCTTGTAAGAGAGATTGATCCACCAAGGAAGACCTTTCTATTACGATAACAAAGGAGAATCAGAGTTTTTCTTTACATTTCTCCTTCAATGCTTTATATTTATTTATATGGCCTATAAATATTCATGCAGTTCATTTACATATGACTTTTACCTACACTAGTCTATGTGCTCCTCTATTGTTATTTTAGCTTGACTTTGAAAACAAGATTCTTTTTTTTTTCAATTTTTATTATTTTAATTATTTACGTTCCAGTCACTGTCTCCCTCTCATTACCCACTTCCACAGTTCCTTATCCCATTCCTCACCTTCTTTTTCTCCAAAAGGGTGTTCCCTCTCCATCACTCCTTCCCATTCCCTGGGACCTGAAGTCTATCAAGTATTAAGCTCATCTTCTCCCACTAAGGCCTAAGCAGACCTCTGCTATATTTATACCAGGGACAACAGACTGGTCCCTGTGTGCTCCTTCCCGGTTGGTGGCTCAGTCCCTGGGAGCTCCTTGGAGGTCTGGGTAAGCTGAAATTGCTGGCCTTCCTATGGGGTCACTCTCCCCTTCAGCTTCTTCAATTTTTTCCCTAATTCAACAAAAGGGTTCCCTGCTTCAGTTCAATGGTTGGGTGTAAGTATCTGCTTCTGTCTCAGCCAGCTGCTGTTAGCAACTCTCAGAGGAAAGCCATGCTAGGCTCCTGTCTCTAAGCACATCATAGCATCAGTAATAGTGTCAGGCCTTGATGCCCTGCCATGAGATGAATCCAAGTTTGGGCCAGTCATTGGATCACTTTTCTTTCAGTCTCTTCTCCATTTTTGTCTCTGTAGTTCTTCTAGACAGGAACAGTTCTAGGTCAGAAATTTTGACTATGGGTTGGCAAACTAGTCCCTCTACTTGAGGATCTATCTATCTACTAGAAGTGGAGTCTTCAAGTTCCTTCTCCCCAGTGTTGGGCATTTTGGCTAAGGTCACCCATATTGAGTCCCTAAAGCCTCTCACCTCATGGGTCTCTGGTGCTTTCTAGAGGGACTCTCTCCTACCCCCAAATTCCTGGTACTGCTTATCTCCATTCATTCTCTTGGCCAACTGGGCTTCTCTCCTGCTCTCTCCCCCACCTAACCTTGTTCCCCTTTTCACCTCACCCTCCTCTCTCCAACCCAGTTTCCTCTCTTTCTCCCCTCCAGTGATTATTCCCTTCCCCTTTTCTAAGTGAAATTAAAACATTCTTACTTGGGCCTTTCTAATTATGACATTTATTACTGTCTATGTGTTGTGACCTAGATATTCTGTACATTTTGGCTAATATCCACTAATCAGTGAGTAGACATCATGTATGCCCTTTTGGGTCTGAGTTATCTCACTCAGAATACTTTCTAGTTCCATTCATTTGCCTGCAGAATTCATGATGTCTTCATTTTTAGTAGCTGAATAGTATTCCATTGTATAACGAACCACATTTTCTGTATTCATCCTTTCTTGTGGGACATCTGGGTTGTTTCCAGCTTCTGGCTACTACAAATAAGACTGCTATGAACATGGTGGAACCAGTGTCCTTGGAGTATGGTGGGGGCATCTTTTTGGTATATGCCTATAGTAGTATAGCTGGGTCTTCAGGTAGAACTATTTACATTTTTCTGAGGAACCAACAGATTGATTTCAAGAGTGTTTGTTTCAGTTAGCAATCACACCAGCAATGGAGGAGTGTTCTTTCTCCACATCCTTTCCAGCATGTACCATCACTTGAGTTTTTTTTATCTTAGCTGTAATGATTTGTGCGAGGTGGAATCTCAGGTTTGTTTAGATTTCCATTTCGCTGATGACTAAGGACTTTGAACATTTCTTTAAGTGCTTATCAGCCATTCGAGATTCTTCTGCTGTGAATTTTCTGTTTAGCTCTGTATCCTGTTTTTAAATTGGGTTATCTGCGTTTTTTGGCATCTAATTTCTTGAGTTCTTTGTATATTTTGGATACTATCCCTCTATCAAGTGTAGGGTTAGTGAAGATGTTTTTCAATCTGTAGGTTGTGGTTTTGTCTTGGTATAACTCTAACAAACAAGTGAAAGATCTGTATGACAAGAACTTCAAGTCTCTGAAGAAAGAAATCAAAGAAGACCTCAGAAGATGGAAAGATCTCCTATGCTCATGGATTGGTAGAATTCACATAATGAAAATGGCCATCTTATCAAAAGCAATCTACAGATACAACGCAATCCTCATCACAATTCCAACACAATTCTTCACAGACATGGAAAGAGCAATTCTCAATCTCATATGGGCACACAAAAACCCAAGAAATACTAAAATAATTCTCAGCAATAAAAGAACTTCTGGGATAATCACCATACCTGACCTCAAGCTGTACTACAAAACAATAGTGATTAAAAAAAACAAAAACAAAAACTGCATGATATTGCTATAGAGACAGGTTGAGCAATGGAATAGACTCAAAGAACTAGAAGTAAACCCACACACCTATGGAAGCTTGATCTTTAACAAAGAAACAAAAAGCATTCATTAGAAAAAAGAAAGCATCTTCAATAAATTCTGCTGGTCTAATGGAGATCTGTTTGTAGGAGAATGAAAACTGATCCATATTTATTGCCTTGTACAAAGCTCAAATCCAAGTGGATCAAAGACCTTAAGATAAAGCTAAATACACTGAATATAATAGAAGAGAAAGAACTCTTCTCTTTCCCACTATTAGATTAGAGAAATCTAATAGTAGCAAAGAACCTCAAACCCATTGGCACAAGGGGAAATTTCCTGAATAGAACACCAACGGCCCAGGATCTAACTTCAACAATTGATAAATGATAAATGGGATATCACAAAGTTAAAAAGCTCTATAAGGCAAAGGACACCATCAATAGGACATATTTACAACCTTCAGATTGGGAAAAAAAAAATCTTAACTAACCCTACATCTGACAGAGGGCTAATATCCAAAATATATAAAGAACTCTTGACGTTAACCTCCAAAAAACCAACTAACCAAAGAAAATAGAATTCTAATTCCTGTTTTGCTGCAGTTCCTTATTTTAGTCATATTAACTATCTGTAATTAATAACAGCTTTTCTAATTGTCTTTCTTATTGATGTGGTTAAATTCCAAACAATCAAGCAACCTAAGAGCTAAGTACATATTTGACTAATGATTTAAGAAACCATCATGTTAAGAAAGACATGCTAACAAGAGCATGAATGGCCTGACTACACTGGCAGAGGGATAAAATCTGATGTTTCACTTGCCTTCTCTTCTGTAAATTTGACATCATCTTGTGGAATGGTCATCCCACCATTTAGAATAGATATTTTTTCTTCAGTTAAGCCTTTCTAGAAATGCCTTCATAGACTTACTCAGAGGTATACTTCCACGGTAAATCTAAATCTCATGATGTTGTCAATCAAGATTTATTATCACATCAGCTGATTAGCTACTTAGCATCTTAAAACATGCTATGCCCTGGTTTCTGTGAATCATCTGTTCGGCATTGCTTAACTTGGCCCTGTACTCTGATAGAGTTGCAATGGAGCTATTGTAGGCCTGATGTCTCATCAATCCACCCAGTATTTGGTAGAATTTGGTTCTTCACAGACTAAATTGAGAATGCTGGTTCAGTTCTTACTTGGCTTTTGTGGTGGTTAGAGTGTGCTTGCCCATGGGAAGTGGCACTATTAGAAGATATGGCCTTGTTGAAGTAGGTGTGGCCTTGTTGGAGGAAGTGCATCATTGTGGGGGTGGGTTTTGAAGCTCTATCTAGTGCAAAAGAAAGCCTCTTCCCAACTGCCTGAAGATGCCAGTCTTCTGTTTGCCCTAAGTGGCGCGGTCTGGTGGAGGTGGGGGAATAATGGGATGAAGAAATGTGGGAGGGCAGACTGGGAGGCAGGTAACAACTAGACTGTAAAAAAATAAAATAAAATAATTAAAAAATAACAAAAAAGAAAGAAAGGAAAAAAGATGTAGAACTCTCAGTGTGGGGCCAGTGGACAGTGTCACCAGACAAAAGAACTGGTAAGGTTGAGTGAGCCCAATCCTTGTCAAATTAAGAACTGAATACAGTAGGCACAAGGCCAACCTCCTGCCAAATGACTTGCTCTAGAACATGTAACTACCACACCCCACTGAGAAGACCATGATAATCAGTCACGTAGAAAAAAAACCCTGAAGCCCTTCCTCATGCTAGTAGAGTGTCACTACCATCTCAAATTGTTGGAGTCCAAAACCACCATGGAAAGAATAAAAGAGTTCTGGAAATAGGAGTAAGATAAGGACAG
>NW_022196909.1:56485271-56486283 GCF_008632895.1 Mastomys coucha | reverse complement strand
AGCCCCTAGCGACGCCAGCGTCTCAGTTCAAGGCGGTGGCGGTGCCATGAGCCCCTCTCGGGCCGGGCCGACTGAGAATCGCCAGCTTGTAATATAAAGAATAGCCACTAGATGGCGTGTGCGGGCAAACATGTGGACATGTGAGAGCATGCGCACTGGTAAGGCCGCAAGATCACTTGGGAAATGTAGTTTATCGTAGAGTCGCGCATGCGCACTGGTAAGGCCGCAAAGTCACTTGGGAAATGTAGTTCCGCGTAGAACCCCCGCCAAAAGTTTCCTCCGCTCCCTTCGGCCCAGTGTGAGGGAGGGGAAGGAAACCACCCCCCAGTTCGGAGCAAACACTCTCTAAAGGCCCGTCTCTCAAGTCACGCACGGCGGACGCGCTCCCGATCTAGTACAGTGTGTACACACCCCGGCACCCCTCCCCCGCAAGTCACCGCCAGTCCGGCAAGAACCCCTGAGCACACAGAAGCCTAGCGGAGCGGGGGAGGGGAGCGCGCCACGTGGGGAACACGGGGCGCGCACGCGGGGACGCAGCTCGCAGGCTCGTCTCCCTCCAGGGTGGCGGGGGAGGGGAGCGCAACACGGAGCTGGGGCGCGCGCGGGGGACGCGGCTCGCAGGCTCGTCTCCCTCCCCGCGCCCGCTCCGTGCCTTTGGCCTGCGCTGCGGGCGGGAGGCCTGCGCTGCGGGCGGGAGGTGAGCCTCCTTTGTCTGAGGGCCGGCCGCAGACAAAGGAGGCGCGGCAGAGCCCGCGAGGACCGGGCGCAGACGGGACCCCACGCGGCGCGAGGAGGAGCCATGGGCAAGTGCAGCAGGCGCTGCACGCCTACTGCACTCCAGCGGCAGATCTTCGAATTCCTGGGCTACCAGTGGGCTCCCCACTGACTGGCAGATCTGATGCCGGATACTTGCGCACTCTATTGGGCCTGCCCGCCCTGCGCACGTTGTAATACAGACACAAAGACAAGACTTTCCACACACACCACTCACACCACGATACGAAATTCACAT
>NW_022196909.1:56467714-56484756 GCF_008632895.1 Mastomys coucha | reverse complement strand
AAATAGAGGTGGAGCTACTGAATGTAGCCGCTTCCACAACGCTGCGTTACTGTCCAGGCTTTGGGGAGTGAGACCACATCAAATAAGCCAAGGGGAAGCATGTAGCACCCTACTCCTCAATGTTTATAAGGTTATAAGGTTTATATCCACATGGATTACCAGATGGGGAGGATTACATTAGTTACTTTTCTCTTGCTGCAATCAAATAGTAATGAAAGCATTTTAAGGAAGGAAGAATTTAATTTGGCTTATGGCTCAAATTTATAGTCAATAACACGGAGAAGTCATAGTGGCAGAATAATGCAACAGCTTATTATGTTGCATCTTCAATTACGTACCAGAGAGGGCTGACTCCTGGTGCTCAGCTCACTTGCTCATTTTTATTCTAGGCCCCCAGTACATAAAACAGCATTATCTTCAACAGAGCACCACCATAACTAACCTATTTCTGTACTACCTCACAGATTTTCTCATAGGGACGACTAATAAGGAATTAAAATTCCTGTTATGTAAACAACCAATACTACCCACAACAATGATAAATACCAGTCAGGTGGTAATGTCCACATAGTACATGACCATGGTGCCAAAACAGAAGAGCTTGCAAGGACTTTGACATTCAGAAAACATTTTCAATTTTCAATTATATGTGGGACCTTCATCTGACATTGAAAAGCATAGCCAGCTATATTGGTGAAAGTCTGCAGAGAGAAGAGAATTGAAAGTTCAAGGTCGCTTTCTGACTACATGGTCAGTTCAAGATCATGCTGGGCCACATGAAACTCTGCTTCAGCAAAGAAAAATAAAACACAGCAAAGCCCATAGAACCAAGTAAAATGGGGAAAAGAAATACAATGTGTTAGAGGAAGCAGCAAAGGTGAAAATATATTTGTGTGAATTCAAGAGGAAACAGAGAGTGCTGGGCTATTGAAAGAAGATATTAATTTTGGAAAGTAGTAATAATTTTTCACACACATAGAGCTTTCTACATGCAACAGACCACTCTAAATCCTCTATGGACATTAACTTACTGGTATTCATTATTTTTCTGATTCTTGTCACCAAGTATACAATAAGCAACTTAAAGGAGGAAGTATTATTCACTGTACAGAGATGGAATCTACCATGGTAAGAAAAACCATAAAAAAAAATGGAAGCTCATGATGGGGCAATCAGAGCTTCATTCACATCCTGCTGGATTAGGAATGCTCCATGTGATTTCTCATACTCCCTTTTTTTATTTTCTGGAACTTTAGCCAATGCTACTGTGTCATCATTTCAGGATGAATCTTTACTCCTCATTTAAACATCTCTAAAAGTTGTCTTCACCGACATAACTAGAGATGTGTCTCCTAGGTAATTCCAATCTAGACAAATTTAACAATGAAAAGTAAATGTGAGACAATCATGTCTTTTTACCCAAACATATCATTTTATATTACCACAACCCAAGCATGGTCCCCATAGTCTCATGATAATAACATAAGACACAATGCATTCAATCTAATTTTAAAAGTACTAATATTCTTGGTAGTTTTATTACTGTTCAAAATCCATATTCTCAAACTAGTCTTTGGTTCAAGGCAATCTTTTTATGTGAGCTTCTATAAATTAAAAAAAAACAAAAACAAAAAGTTGGTACATACAGTACCACAGAGTAATTTTCATTCCAAACAGGACAACTAGTCAACTAGCTATGAAAATTTCATGAGGGTTTGAATAGCCTTCAGTCTAGGTTTCAAGACAATGGGGCTTGTTACATAAATTAGATGAGTTTTCCTTCTCTAATTAGATCTTGCTTTAAACAACCCCCTCCCCAATTTACACAGGGTTAAGTCTTCTAAATTATTCTAAATCTGTCCAAATAAACAATGAAGATTAACCTTTACAATACATAGTCCTCCGAGTAATTTTTAGAGAAAGAAAATATTGTGCATAGTCTCACAAATCATAAAAGCTAGTTCTGGTTAGGTACTTGTCAAACTTGTGAGTTAGTAGTTGTAGGGAATTTGATTCAATCCCAATATTACAGAGTCATAACTCATGGCCAAAAGCTAAGGTAAGGCACTTAAATATATTTTAAGGAATAAAAACTTTCTGTAAATTGTACCACCAAGCATGACTTTGTTGGTTATAGTCCTGTAATCCAAGAAAAGTCCTACAGCCTACATACATTCATTTACTATTTGTTAACGTAGAAATGAGATAGGCTCCCTCCTCATGTATATGTGTTTATTCCAGTAGGTATGGACAAGCATGTTCATGCCATAAACTATGGGTCAGAGAACAATCTCAGTTCTCTGTCCTTTCCTGGTCTGAGGATATGATAAACCTCATCTCTTTTTTATTCAGTAAAGAGAACATACATTGGCCATAATGGGTGGTGTGTATAAAAATTATCCAATTTATTTTAGTACTACAACATTGCCAATATATGGTAGTTATCTAGAAATCCTTGGTGATGTCTTTCAATTTGTTTTATTATTTTGATAAATTTCAGTACAATAGAGATAGAAGAAGATAATCAAGAATAAGATGATTTTATGTCTTGCTAATTCATTTATTGGTGAATATTTAAGAAATTAATATTTTCATGTTTAGATGTTAAATAACTAAGGCAAAAGGTAACAAACACAAAAATGATATCTTCTTATCTAGACTTGATTTAGATAATAACCTAATAGGGTATAATATTCTTTACTTATAACTTAGTACACTAGTGAATACTAAATTATAGCACAAATTACTAAAGATATCTAAGTGGCTCAAATTCAAGTTTCTTATAATTGGTGCACTAGACAGAATGTTGTCTCATATGGCAAGAGAATTTAGCTATGACAACAAAATGTAATAACTTTGCATTCATGCTTTGCATACTTAAAAACAGACATTGTTGGCAAGAATAGATTTTGTTTGGCAGCAAACTGTGAAGAATATAAAGTTGTGACATATATCCTCCTGACCCATGAGAGCATAATTTCCCTCAGTTTCAATATTCTATATTACTATGGCATTGTGGCATGCATATATATATATATATGTATATATGTATATATATATATGTGTATGTATGTGTGTATGTGTGTGTATGTGTGTGTGTATTGTTAAATGTTGAGCCTAGACTTTCATATTATTTCCTCACTGAAGTCTATAATTTATATCAAGGTTCACTATTGGTATGTCTTCTATAAATTTAGACACTGACATGGATTTGTGATTATTCTATAGTCAAGAGTAATTTTATTGCCCTAAACATATTCTGTGCTCAGCCATTCATTATTTTCTTTTTACCATCTCCAAAGACCACTTATATTTTTATTGTCTATATTGTTTTGCTATTTTCATACTGTCTTATTGTTTGAATCATATGCTATGTTGCCTTTTTGGTAAGCAATATGGGTGATTTTAGTAAGCTATATGCCTTTAAGTTTCCTCTTTGTCTTTATATGATAACTCATTTGTTTTCAAGACTGGAATAATATTCTATCCTCTAGACATACCAAGCTTTATTTATTCATTCACTTCTTGAAGAACATCTTGGTTGATTCCCAGTTTTTGCAGCAAGGAATAAAAACTGCTATAAACATCTATGTGAAGGTTTTTATGTAGACATATGTTTTTACTTCCTTTGGGTAAGTTCCAAGGAACATGACTGCTGGGTTGTACAGTAAGGGTATATTTAGTTCTGTGAGAATGTGGTGAACTGTCTTCCAGAGTGACTGCACCATTTTGGATGTCCACCAACAGTGAATGTCAGCTCCTGTTACTGTATATATACACCATTATTTGGTGTTTTCACTGTCCTGAACTTTGGAATTTATAAAAGGTGTGTAATGTGAATTAATATTCATTGGTTTGTTTGTTTAGTTATTTTTACTTTTCCACATCATGTTATTACTTTTAAATTGATTCTATACTTCCTGGCAACTTTTTGTCTGGCATTCCATGAAAATCACAGCCAGAGTGGATGGAGCTTGGGTACTCTTATGCAAGAATAGGAGGAAGGATTGTTCCTGTCCTCCTGCCCTTGCATTCTCTTACACTGGGGCATTGAACACCTTCAGTCCCAAGGGCTTCTCCTCCCACTGATGTCTAATAAGGCCTTCCTCTGCCACATAAGTGGGTGGTGGCATGTGTTGCTCCATGTGTATTCTGTGGTTGGTGGTCCAGTTCCTGGGAGCTCTAGGGGGTTGGCCTGTTAACACTGTTGCTCCCTCCATATGACTGCAAACCCCTCAGCTCCTTCAGTCCCTTTTCAAACGCATCCATCAGGGACCCCAGAGCTCAGTGCAATGATTGGCTGCAGGCTTCCACCTGTCTTTGTCAGGTTCTGGCAGAGCCTCTCAGGAGACACCCATATCAGGCTTCCATCAACAAGTACTACCTGGAATCCACAAAAATGTCCAGGATTGGTAGCTTTATATGGTATGAATCCCCAGGAGGGGCAGTCTCTGGATGGCCTTTCCTTCAGTCTCTGCTCCACACTTTGTCTCCATATTTACTCCTGTGAGTATTTTGTTCATCCTTCCAAAAAGCACTGAAGCATCCACATTTTGGTCTTCATTCTTCTTAGGCTTCATATGGTCTGTGAATTGAATCTTGGGTATTTCTAACTTTTGGGCTAATATTCACTTATAAGTGAGTATATACTGTGTATGTTCTTTTGTGACTGAGTTACCTCACTCAAGATGATATTTTCAAGTTCCATCCATTTTCCTAAGAATTTCATGAAGGCATTGTTTTAAATAGCTGAGTAGTATTCCATTGTATAAATGTACCACATTTTCTCTATCCATTTTTATGTTGAGGGACAACTGGGTTGTTTCTAGCTTCTGTCTACTATAAATATGGCTTCGATGAACATAGTGGAGCATGTGTCCTTATTACATGTTAAAGCATGTTGTGGGTATATGCCCATGAGTGGTATAGCTGGGTCATCAGGTAGTACTATGTCCAGTTTTCTGAGGAACTGCCAAACTGATTTCCAGAGTGGTTGTATCAGCTTGGAATCCCACCATCAATGGAGGAGTGTTCCTCTTTCTCCACATCCTTGCCAGCATCAGGTGTCACCTGAGTTTTTCATCTTAGCCATTCTGACTGGTGTGAGGTGGAATCTCAGGGTTGTTTTGATTTGCATTTCCCTGATGACTGAGGATGTTGAACATTTCTTTAGGTGCTTCTCAGCTCTTCGAGTTTCCTCAGTTGAGAATTCTCTGTTTAGCTCTATTCTCCATTTTTTAATAGGGTTATTGGTTTCCTTGGAGTCTAACTTCTTGAATTCTCTGAATATATTAGATATTAGCCCCCTATCAGATGTAGGATTGGTAAAGATCTTTTCCCAGTCTGTTGGTTGCCATTGTGTCCTATTGATAGTCTTTTCTTTGCCTTACAGAAGCTTTGCAATTTTATGAGGTCCCATTTGTTGATTTTTTCTTTTTTCTTAGATATTTTCTTTATTTACATTTCAAATGATAGCCCCTTTCCTGGTTTCCACTCTGGAAAAAAAAAACCCTGTATCCTCTGCCCTCACCCTACTCACCAACCCACACTCTCCCACTTCCTGGCCCTGGCATTCCCCTACACTAGGGCATAGAACCTTCACAGGACCAAGGGCCTCTCCTCCCATTGATGACTGACTAGGCCATCCTCTGCTACATATGCAGCTGGAGCCATGAGTCCCACCATGTGTACTCTTTGATTGGTGGTTTAGTCCCTGGGAGCTCTGAGGTTTCTAGTTAATTCATATTGTTATTCCTCCTAAGGGGCTGTAAACTCCTTCAGCTTCTTGGGTCCTTTCTCTAGCTCCTTCATTGGGGACCCTGTGCTCAGTCCAATGGATGGCTGTGAGCCTCTACTTCTGTTGATTCTTAATCTTAGAACATAAGCCATAGTGTTCTGTTTAGGAACTTTTTCCCTGTGCCCATGTGTTTGAGACTTTTCCCCACCTTTTTTTCTATTATATTCAGTGTATCTGGCTTTATGTGGAGGCCCTGGATCCACTTGGACTTGAGCTTTCCACAGGGAGATAAGAATGGATCGATTTGCATTTTTCTACATGTTGACAACCAGTTGAACCAGCACATTTTGTGGAAAGTGCTGTCTTTTTTCCACTGGATGGTTTTTAGCTTCTTTCTCAAAGATCAAGTGACCATAGGTGTGTGGGTTCACTCTTGGGGCTTCAATTATATTCCAATGATCTATCTATATGCCTGTTACTGTACCAATAACATGCAGTTTTTATCACTATTGCTTTGTAGTACAGCTTTAGATCAGGAATGCTGATTACCCCAGAAGTTCTTTTATTTTAGAGACTAGTTTTCTATATCCTGGGTTTGATGTTATTCATGTTATTCCAAATGAATTTGAGAATTGTTCTTTCTAACTCTATGGAGAATTGAGTTGGAATTTTGATAGGGATTGCATTGAATCTGTAGATTACTTAAGGTAAGCTGGCCATTATATTAACCCTGCCAGTTTGCCAGCATGGGAGATCTTTGCATCTTCTGAAGTCTTCTTTTATTTCTTTTTTCAGAGACTTGAAGTTTTTTTTATAAAAATCTTTCACTTGTTTGGTTAGAGTCACATCTTGATACTTTATATTGTTTGTAGCTATTGTGAAGGGTGTTGTTTCCCTAATTTCTTTCTCAGCCTGTTTATCGTTTAAATATAGGAAGGCTACTGATTTGTTTGAGTTAATTTTATATCCAGCCACTTTGCTGAATTTGTTTATCAGATGTAGAAGTTCTCTGGTGGAATTTTTGGGGTCACTTAAGTATACTGTCATCTTTGTCCATCTCATCCAGATATTCCAGTGGTGCTGCATATAGGCTTTTGTAGTAGGATCTTATGATTTTTTGAATTTCCGTAGTTTCTGTCTTGTGTCTTTCTTTTCATTTCTGATTTTGTTAATTTGGATACTGTCTCTGTGCCCTCTGGTTAGTTTGGCTAAGAGTTTATCTATCTTGTTGATTTTCTGAAAAAAAAAAAAAAACCAGCTTCTGGTTTTGTTGATTCTGTATAGTTCATTTTGTTTCTGCTTGGTTGATTTCAGCCCTGAGTTTGATTATTTCCTGACTTCTACACTTCTTGGATGTATTTGCTTCTTTTTGTGCTTAGAGCCTTCAGTTGTGCTTTAAGCTGCTAGAGTATGCTCTCTCTAGTTTTTCTTTGGAGGCATTCAGAGCTATGAGTTTTCCTTTTAGCACTGCTTTCATTGTGTCCCATAAGTTTGGGTATGTTGAACCTTTATTTTCATTAAATTCTAAAATGTTTTTAATTTCTTTCTTTATTTCTTCCTTGACCAAGTTATCATTGAGTAGAGCATTGTTCAACTTCCATGTGTATGTGGGTTTTTGGTTGCTTTTGTTGCTATTGAAGACCAGACTTAATCTGTAGTGATCTGATAGGAGGCATAGAATTGTTTCAATCTTCTTATATCTGTTGTGGTCCTATTTGTGACTGATTATATGGTCGGTTTTGGAGAAAGTACCATAAGGTGCTGAGAAGAAGGTATATTCTTTTGATTTAGGATGAAATGTTCTATAGATATCTATTAAATCCATTTGGTCCATAACTTCTGTTATTTTCACTGTGTCTGTTTAGTTTGTGTTTTCATGATCTGTCCATTGATGAGAGTGGGGTGTTGAAGTCTCCCACTATTATTGTGTGAGTTACAATATGTGCTTTGAGCTTTAGTAAAGTTTCTTTTATGAAAGTGGGTGCCCTTGCATTTGGAGCATAGATGTTCAGAATTGAGAGTTCTTCTTGGTAGATTTTTCCTTTGATGAGTATGAAGTGTCTTTCTTTATATTTTTTGATGGTGTTTGGTGAAAGTCGATTTTATTCGATATTAGAATGGCTACTCCAGCTTACTTTTTGGGACTATTTGCTTGGAAAATTGTTTCTAGCCTTTTTCTCTGAGGTAGTGTCTGTTTTTGTCACTGAGGTGTGTTTCCTGTATGCAGCAAAATTCTGGGTCCTGTTTAATTATCCAGTCTGTTAGTCTATGTGTTTTGTTTTGTTTTTTGTTTTTTTGGAGGGGGGTTGTGGGGAATTGAGTCCATTGATGTTAAGAGATTTTAAAGAATCATGATTGGTGCTTAATGTTATTTTTGGTGTTAGAGTTGGAATTATGTTTGTGTGGCTATCTTCTTTTGGTTTTGCTAAAAGAATATTACTTTCTTGCTTTTTCTAGGGTATAGTTTCCCTCCTTGTGTTGATGTTTTCCATCTATTATCCTTTGTAGGGCTGGATTTGTGGAAAGATATTAGGTAAATTTGGTTTTGTCATGGAACGTCTTGGATTCTCCATCTATGGTAATTGAGAATTTTGCTGGGTATGGTAGCCTGGACTGGCATTTGTGTTCTCTTAGGGTCTGTATGAGATCTGCCCAGGATCTTATCGCTTTTATAGTCTCTGTTGAGAAATCTGGTATAATTAGGTTAGGTCTGCCTTTATATATTCCTTGACCTTTTTCCCTTACTGCTTTTAATATCCTTTCTTTGTTTAGTGCATTTGGTGTTTTGACTATTATGTGAGAGGAGGAATTTCTTTTCTGGTCCAATCTATTTGGCATTCCATAGGCTCCTTGTATGTTCATGGGCATTTCTTTCTTTAGGTTAGGGAAGTTTTCTTCTATAATTTTGTTGAAGATACTTACTGGCCTTTTAACTTGGGAATCTTCACTCTCTTCTATATCTATTATCCATAGGTTTGGTCTTCTCATTGTGCCCTGGATTTCCTGGATGTTTTAGGTTAGGATCTTTTTGCATTTTGCATTTTCTTTGGATGTTCTTCAATGTTTTCTATGGTATCTTCTGCACCTGAGTTTCTCTCTTCTAGTTCTTCTACTCTGTGATTCTTGTATCTATGACTCCTGATCTCTTTCCTAGGTTTTCTATCTCCTTGGTTGTCTCCCTTTGTGATTTCTTTATTGTTTCTATTTCCATTTTTAGGTCCTGGATGGTTTTGTTAAATTTCTTCACCTATTTTGTGTGTGTGTGTGTGTGTGTGTGTGTGTGTGTGTGTGTTTCTGTAATTCTTTAAGGGATTTTTGTGTTTCCTCTTTAAGGGCTTCTAGCTGTTTACCTGTGTTCTCTTGTATTTCTTTAAGGGAGTTACTTATATACTTACAGTCTTCTATTATCATCATGAGATGTGATTTTAAATCAGAGTCTCGCTTTTCCAGTGTGTTGGTGTATCTGGGGTTCACTGTGGTGGGAGAACTGTGTTCTGATGATGCCAAGTAGCCTTGGTTACTCTTGCTTATATTCTTGCCCTTGCCTTTCACCATCTGGTTGTTTCTGGTGTTAGCTGGTCTTGCTGTCTCTCACTGTGGCTTGTCCCTCCTGCAAACACATGTCTCAGTACTCATGGGATACCAGTTCTCCCTGAGATGAATTTGGGTATGAGGAACTGTGTGGTACAGGATCAGCTCTGGGATGCCAACAGAAATCAAAAGGATCCTGTCTCCAGCTGTTCTTTGCTTCCTGGGTCCTGAGGGCTCTGAGAGAGACCCTGTTGGCCCAGGAATTTTAAAAGAAGTGGTGGTCTTACCTGTGCTCACAGGTGTGTCAGCTCTCCTGGGAGACCAGCTCTCTCCTGGTAGTATTTGTTTATGTAGCACTGTGGCACAGGATCAGCTCTGGGCACAGATGGAAATGGGAAGGATCCTGTTCCAGGCTGCTTCTTGCTTCCTGTGTAGTAGTGTTCCAGGAGCGTTCCTCTGAGCAGCAGTGGTGGTTTTTCCTAAGCTCACAGGCTTGTCTGCACTCTTGGGAGGCTAGCTCTCTCCTAGAGTTATTTGGGTAATGGGCCCTGTGGCACAGGATCAGTTCTGGCTCAGAATTTTTTTTTAAATCAATGTGTTTATATTGCTTATTTAAACATTGATCTACCAATAATTCTATTACCATGGCCACATGTTTTAGTCTCATCACTGTCAGAACTTTGGAGAAATTTCCCATCTGAGCCAGTGTTGCTCAGAAGCAGACATCAGATTCTGCTGTAATCTGATGTGAATGGAGGACTCTGTGAAATCCTGGCTTAATGAAATGTTGCCACCTCTGTCACCCTCTGTTTGCAGCAGCTATTGCCTCATGTGTTCTGTAAGATGTATTTGTTAGAAGCTATGTGAAACAATGTATCTAACAGGTTACTACACAGGCTTATAGGGAATTTAGAGCTACATGAAACACCTACCTTGAGTCAACTCAGTCATTTTTTTCTTCTTCTGAATTGTTTGTTCCTGGTATTCTCACCTTAGTTATGACCCACCCTCTACCTACCTATCTCAAACAATCATTTAACCTTCATCCTGTCATTCCTTCTGACTAATTAATTACCCAGTATCTAATTAGTCATTTAATTATCCCACCAAAAAAATGTGTTGCTCAATCTTTTCCTTTTGTATAACTGTATCCTCTGGGTGGGGTATGAGCGTTGCTCCTTTTTTCTTTTTTTTTAGCATTGCTCCTTTAAGTCAGAGCAATTATGCACTCATGAAACCATCTTGAGATCTTGTCTAATGATTTTATTTTTAGTGCGTAAGACAGATGCATGCTGCTCAGAGACCTCAGGACTTCACCAGCCTCCAAAGTTTCCCATTATGGCTATCTTAAGATCCCTTTAGGAATATCGCATATTGTAAATCATGGTAAATTAACCAGGAACTCTAGTGGCACAGGTTTTTGTGAGCTGTTCATACTGCACCAGAGAATCTTCACTGGCCTTCCTACTCTCAAGTTATTCATTGGGCTTCCTGGTAATAAAATTGCCTTTAAACCAGCCATGTGCCTGTAAATCATCCCAATAAACTCATTGGAGAACTGGGCTGAATTTAGATGGAATCTTTTCTCTGATTTGTCAGTGGCCCCTCAATCTTAGGTGAATAGGCATTTTTAATTTTCATGTCTCCACAGAACATGAAAACTCGAAAATATTAAGAACATATTTCATTACATATTTCATATTCCTGCTATGTTTTAGATCACAGCTGCCATTATTCTTTGGATGATCTTAGATGCTAAGCCTTGCTGCAGGCTGCTTTTCCTCAAGTTCTTTTACAGTACAGTTATTGAAACATCACACACACACACATACACATACATACATACACACACATACACACATACATACATACACACACATACACACATACACACATACACACACGTACACACACATGCATGCGCACACACACACATACATACACACACATACACGCACACGCACACATACATACATATACATACACATACACACACATACATACACACATATACACACATGCACACACACACACACACATGCTCACATACATACACACACAAATATCAATACAATTTATTAGAGCACACATCAATAATCACAGCATTCAGAAAAAAATCCAAACACTTTAATCTTAGCATTGAATACCTTTATATAATGACTTCTTTTTTTAGCTTTTTTATAAACATTATTCTCCTGTGGTCTTCTGTGGTAAAGAAAAGGCAAGGTGGAAATATCTTTTTTGTAAAGATGAAGTGACATTCCAATAAGGATAATTTTACCTAAAATTTTATGACATATTCTAAAGTCCTAAGATGTTTTATTTTTGTGATGGCACATCAATATTTTTTGCAAATAAGTAGTTTCTATAAATAAATGTTTAAAAGAAGATTATATAGCCTCATAACTGAAGAGCCAAGGACTTTTAACCATATGGAAATTACAAATGTGTTTTATGGCATTCCATTCTTTATGTGCCCAAGCTGCTTGCCAGTCTAACTTCATTTGTACCTTGGCTTTGTGGAGTCAATAAGTTTTGATTCCGAATTAGATTTTGGCTCAAAATATTTATCAGCCAAAAGACCTTGGGGGAATGCATTCAGTCTTTCAGTTTTCTGATTATTTATGGATAAGTTTCTTTGAGTGCATGCGAACTCTTCTAATGGGGCTCCTGATATTTTCAATAATAGAGTCTGGCTCACAGCAGGTACTTGATAAGTATTTACTGAATACGCAGAACAATGAAATATGAGCTAAACTTAGGCTTAAAAGGCATTTTTGGTTCAACAACCATATATGAGTTTTGCTATACTGAATATCTCAAAAAATTTTCTTTGGTCCCTATTCAGAGGATAATTGCAGTTGCTTCACAGGGTCTAAAGCTGATGGTACCTGCTCAAATCTCATTAGATATTTGTTATTACTTCATTTCTAGAAGGAAGATGCTATGCAGTCTAACATCAGACTGCAGTTTAGTAAAGAGAGTGGAAAATGCCTGGGCAGTATGAATATTTTTGAGGGTTCTACCTAGCTCTCCATCAAAAGGCATGAGAAAACTACTTGAAAAGAGTAATTAAAGGGCTCTTGATTTCAGATTTTTAAGCCTATCATGGTGATATAGGCACAGCAGTGAAGAACAAGTTACATGATAACTTAGAGAGGCAAGACAGAATGTCTGTACTATTCTCCTCCCCGTCCTTTTACTCCTCCTCCTCCTCCTCCTTTCCCTCCTCCCTTTCTTTCTTCTTTTCTTTCTTATATTGTGAACCTAAGGTGGTTAAGGTGTATGTTTCTATTAATTGACTGTCTCTGAAAATATCCTCATGAATAAGCCAAAATGTGCTTTCCTAATTTCTTAGATGCTTCTTAATCCAATCTTGTTGATAATCTTGATGAATTATCATGTCCATTTAGAATATTTCCAGTTGATCTGGTGTGTGTGTGTGTGTGTGTGTGTGTGTGTGTTTGTGTGTATGTGTGTGTGTGTGTCCATCCAACAATACATCATGAGTCTTCTTTTAGGTCATCTCTGACTTGTGTGTGTGTGTGTGTCCATCCAACAATAAATACATCATGAGTCTTCTCTTAGGTCATCTCTGACTAATGCTCACCTTTTTGTCCTCTCACTTATTTGTTAAAAGTGTGGTATCCATATACAATTCTGCCTAAGGGTTTTTGGCAACTCTTTTGGATTTGCCCAAAAGGATTGGAAAGAATTGGAGCTTGGTTTCCAGCAATACACTTTTCATAGCATACTCCCTGAAGAAAAGCAAGAGTTAGGTCCAACTTCTTTGTTTTTCACTCTGTAGAAACTTCTGCTCTGTGATGCTGGAACTACATTCCCATGTCTAACATCCACTGGATTCTCCCTGGACAGACATAGACAGACAGTGAGTCCTTTTTTTTTTTTTTCTAATGGACAGACATAGACAGTGAGTTCTTTTCTTCTAAGACATCCAGGGAGAGCTTTAATGTTCCAGTGGTCCAGAAGGCTCTGGAACCACATTAAATAGACTAAATAGAATTCAAAAAAAAACCCAAGAGGTAAATATGTGAAAGAAATTTGGCACACACGGAAGCCATAATGGTAATGAGTCAACAGATTCTTTAGGGCATGAGGGGGAAGAAAAGAAGCAAAAGAGGACATGCAGTCTCCTACTATTTGCAAAATGTTTTGAGAATTTAACAGATACTGCATGTTCTCAGCCATCTGCTACATTTTCATAAATATAAACATACCCATTAATATGTCTCCATGGAACTTTAAATCTTAATCTCCTAGAGTCTTAAATCCCGCCTATCAGGTTTATGCTGCTACATTAACTTGTTCTCTAGCTTTCAGTTTTCAGGTTCTTAAGTTTTTATTCTACTGTGAATATTTCGTTTGCTGTGTTGTAGGCATTTGTATTATTAGATATGGGAGCAAAACTGAAAAAGTTTATCTTTTTAAACAAAAATGTTCTACTGTCTCCTGACCTACTAAACAGAACATAGTGTCATACACAGCTGTGATACATAGAGATGTTCAAAATGTATATAAAAAATTGTTGTATTTCCTTTTGAGCAAAGAATGGTTACCAGGAAGGGGAAGATAAATAAAAAAGGTATCATGTTATGTTTGCCTGGTATATGTGCTAACAAACTAAACCATTATTCTTCCTTGGTAATTTTAAGATAGGAGCAAAGAAAATGTGTCCTGCCGTAGAAACATTTCTTTCCTTAGAGACTGTTTTGGAGATAGTTTCTTCTTAGGGAAATTGCTGGGCTTCACTATTCAAAAGGAAGATTATTTTGTATAATTGTGGGTGAGTCAAATCGGCTGCAACATAGAATTAAGGTTTACAAAGAGAAGGTTTTGGATTCTTTCTTGGGAAAGCTAAGGACAAAATCTATCAGAGCAAGAACAGTTTGATGAAAGCTTGCTGAATGCCTTGAACTAGAGAGATGTTTGCAAAGTAATATAGTCCAGTTGGAATGAAGCATGAATAGTGTAAGGAGAGCTCCCATCCGTAAGGTCCCTCTGTTACCTACTTCACACCCATACTATCCCTTGAGGCCTTTAACAACATAGAAGGTTTTTCCTCACTTGTAACTTGTGGAGTTCATATCTTACTCTAACTTTTCCAAAAAATCTCTTTTTTATTGTCACCTCCACCTATGAAACACTCATATCTTCCTACGTGTTGGGTTAGTGTTCTACTTTCCTCCTGGGTGTAACTGTAGGTAGAAACTCTCCATGTGTGTATGTGTATGTGTGTGTGTGTATGCATGTGCACATAATATAAACATGTATTGTTTGTATATGCAGGCCAGAGATCAATGATAGGTGTCTTCCATAATTTCTCTGCACCTTATTTTTTAAAGTAGAGTCTCTCACTGAATACAGAACTCACTGATTATCTTGAAGAGCTGGTTAATGAGTTCCTGACATCCTCTACCTCTATACTGTGTGGTTTCATATCATTGCTGTCACCCAGCTCTTAACTTGAGGACACAAACTCAGGTCCTCAGGCACTTTATAGGCTGTATCACCTTCTTAACCCCACCAAATACTCATATACACACATTTCATTTCTTATCACATATAAAATGCAGTTGGCCTTACAGATGATTACATATAGTGTTTGAGGATCAGTTTTTAAAGAATTCTTCTATAAATTGATTTTTGGTTTTAACTATCTTTACTCATCTTTCAGAATAAATCCATAAATTATTCAAGAGGCTACATTTATGTTTCTGGGAACCAAATCACCTACTTGAAGCCTGTAGGTGTCAATGTAAGTAAGCCTATGCTTAATTTTAAGTTGTTTGTATTGTGTGGAAATTTAAGTATGGTTGGCCCAGGGAGTAGCACTATTAGGAGGTACTTGTTGGAGGAAGTGTTTCACTGTGGGAGTGGGTTTTAAGACCATCCTCCTAAGCGTGTGGGAGCCAGTCATCTCCTAGTGGCCTGCAGGTGATGATGTAGAGCTCTCAGCATCTTCTGCACTATGTCTGGCTAGATGCTGCCATACTCCTGCCTTGATGATAATGGACTGAACCTCTGAACCTGTAAGCCAGCCCCAATTAAATGTTGTCCTTTGAAGACTTGATTTGGTCATGGTGTCTATTCACAGCAATAAAACCCTAAGACACATGGATTGTCAATTCGAGAGAAAATAAAGGTAGATATGCTTTTAATTCTTCAATATTCCCTCTGTATAAAAGTTACTTAATACTTATATGTCTTAGCAGGAAAAATATGTATTTCCTAGTCACTTAAAATTAGTCCCATGATATTTAGAAAATTGCCTCAGTTTTCACATAGTTTAACTATTAATTTTAATTTTTATTCATTATTTGTATAGTATAAAAACTATGAGAAAACATAGCTCTGATATAATATTAGTACAGTAAAACACCTCTACTTAGCTTGCTGAATTTTATTTTTCCCTTATAGTTCTAAATTGTACAACCATAATCTGGTTTTTTTGTAAAGTAATTTTGTATCCAATTATATGAGTTGGATAGCAACTTCAATTATTTAAGATCTAGCAACAAAAATCGCAAAATATGCCATATTCAGCTGTCTCATAACTTAAAATTTATTATACATACCAGCATAAAATGACACCTGCTCCTTCTGCCATCACATGCTGCTGAAGCAGAAAAAAACAGTGTCCAAACAGGCCCATTAGCTTAGTCTCATCTCATCTGTCACTATAAGAACGTTCACTGGAATATATTCTTTAATGTAATGAGGAGGTGAGTCAGCACAGTTACACAGAGGAAGATGGCCTGGGTCTACTTTTCTTGTTGATTTACTGTCAGCTTCTATTTGAATTAGACTTTGTGCTGAATACAAAATGTAAAATGAAGCTAATTCATCCCCCTAATGATCATTTCTAGCATCCTTGGCAAGATATTCACAGCTCAGAAAAAGGGAAAAGAGAAGAAATGGATAAACAGCAGAAAGAGTACTTTGACACACATGCACATACCACAGACAGACATCAGACTGACAGGCAGGTAGGCAAGCATACACGCACACATGCACGGACACATACACTCACACATACATACACACACACACACACACACACCTATAGATTTCAGTAGTGCACTGATCCCGTTTAAAGGACATAAGTATAACAGCACTTTATGACATAGAAATAAGAGAACTCTGCAAATATGACTGCAGTCTATGGAACCCAGCAACTGAATATATATTTTTGATGTTAATTTTCTCACCACTTTTCTCATACACAGAAGTACAATCAAACCAGATGGACTGGACTTTATTTTCAGACGTGACCACAGTAATATTTCCTGTCCTGAGTGCTTACCTGTGCCAATGGCTTGGAGTTGGTGTCTTGTAGGCAAACGCCTCCCTCATTAATGTGCAATTGAAGTAAATGTGCTTACCATTTAAATCTAGAGTCTGAACCTATGATATAACAGAACTTCAGAATTTCAGACTCCTTCCAGATGCTGCATCTGTCTTCTTTGTTTTTATACATTTCTGGTTAGCCATCATGGTATGAAGCAGAGTAAAATATGCCACATGGAGAGGAACTGAGGTTCATTTCAAAGTGCATCATCTATAGACAGGAGAGAAGGAACTTTCAAAAGATTTTCACACCAACCTTATTGTTTTCTAGCTTGGCTCACAGATAAGGAACAAGGGAAAAAATTGCCCCTACTGAAATCAATCCAAACTCATGATCATCAGAAATTGTTGCTGTCCTGCAGCAACATAAACAGTAGGTTACCTGGAAAACGAAGTTAGAAATAGA
>NW_022196909.1:56463407-56463795 GCF_008632895.1 Mastomys coucha | reverse complement strand
GGCAGCATAGCAGCCTCTCTGCCAGGCCACGACCCTCCGCGCTCTAGACAGTCTCGAAGGGGGAACCCTGGTGTGGGCGAGGAGCACGCGCCGGGAACGCGGCCCCCCTCCAGCTGGGCAGTGCTGCACCGCACAGCGCTCTATGCCTGTGGCCGGCGCTGCGGGCGGGGAGTGCACCACGTGGGGAACATCGAGCTGGGGAGCGCTCTATGCCTGTGGCCGGCGCTGCGGGCGGGGAGCGCACCACGTGGGGAACATCGAGCTGGGGAGCGCGCGCGTGCTCCGGGGACACGGCTTGCAGGCTCGCTATGGCCCAGTGAGAGGGGGAGGAGGGAAACACCCTCTAGCGCGGAGTCTGCAGACCCAGCCAGACTAGAAAGCGATCCCT
>NW_022196909.1:56433019-56462242 GCF_008632895.1 Mastomys coucha | reverse complement strand
GTTTCTGAATGTAGCCGCGCTTCTACAGCGCTGCGTTACTGTCTGGGCTTTGGGGAGGGAGACCACAAGAAATGATAGAACAATAAAAGATCCTGTCATTCTAATACATTTTGGAGTAATTTATGCAGCCAAAGTAAAAGAAACAGATGTTGGCTCCAGGAAGTAAATTAGTGAAGTCAGAAAACCTGAAATGGCCCTTTGAGAACACATAATGGAAGAACTAGAAAGAAGAGCTTGTTAGTGGGGGCCCAGAAGGCCTCTGCTGTGCACAAAGGTTTCAGTCTAATTTTAATGCCCCACTGTTGAATTCTCAGCTCCAATAATGGAGTTTGAGGAAGTCTGTCTTTGAGGATGTTATTAGGTCATGAAATCAGAATCTTCTTTAGTGGGATGGTTGGCATTGTACATGTAGGCTTGAAAGAGAACTTTTGTATTTTTAGAAACTAAGGACACAACTAGAAGGGACCAGAAAACAAGCCCTCAGTAGGCATTGGATTGGTCTTGACTTTTGACTTTCTGATTTCCAAACTACAGGAAAGAAAAGTATCCGGCTCCTAACTGATGCATCCTAACAATGATGTACTAAAGTGATACAACAGTGGAAATCAGCTGGGCAGTGGTGGTGCATGCCTTTAATACCAGCACTTGGGAGGCAGAGACAGGCGGGTTTCTGAGTTCTAGGCCAGCCTGGTCTACAGAGTGAATTCCAGGATAGCCAGGGCTATACAGAGAAACCCTGTCTCAAAAAACAAAAAACAAACAAAAAAAGTGGAAGTCATGGAACTCTGTGATGAATCATGCCACTGTAGCACAACAAGAATACCGAAGAGGATCAGTGCTATTGTTCTTCACAGATGGAGAACTTGTTTTTGTTTTTGTTGTTGTTTGATTTGTTTTATTTTGTTTTTGTGGCATCATGACAATCGAAAAAGTTGATGAATCCACTGAAGGACATTTTTAAGACAGAATTTACATGTCCCTGGCTTTCCCCAGTGACAGGTAAATGTCAACAGAGCACAGCCTCTAAAGAACAGCCTCCGTCTTCAAAATGTCTTTATAAGACAGAGTACTCCAGTACTTACTGGGTTTGAAGATAAACCATCCTTACATTTTTGTCTCTTCAGCATTACCAAATTATGAAGGACTTCATAGTGAAGATAAAACTTATAATATGGCACTTAAGTGTTTGCTATACTCTTAGAAAGACCCCCAGCTGTGGCTTTGAGCTACTCGGTCAGACACAGGCCTGCTGGGGCTCTTAAAAAAATTCCTCAAGGCACTCAAAGGTTGAGACAGCAGAGCTTTTAAGGATGTCTTTAAAGAAATTAAAAGCTGCCTCCTTTCATGTAACACTATCAATAAACTAACAAAAATAATCAGATTGAACTGTGATTTTCATTTATTAAAAGAGAAAAGAAAAAAGAAAACAGGCTGGAAAAGTCAGTTATGTTCTAGGAATGAGAAATGTTGATTTAAAAAATAAGACTTTGGATTCCAGCACTAATTGGAAAATATAATTCATGAGGTATAATTTTATTCACTTGGCCTAGTGAAGGATATTTTCAATGGTTTTATTTTTTTCTTTTTGATTGTAGAAAACATTCTCCAAGAGAAGGCATGAGTATATAGATATAAAAATACATATCCTTTTTCATAACATTGGTCTCTATAACTACAGATACAGCAGTTCATTCTGTAAATAACCTTCTGAGAGAATTATCATTCGTTCTCTCACCGACCAGCCATCCTGTCCTAGTGGGTGAGCTTCAGACCATTGAGAATCCCTGCCTCACAGACCAAGACAGATGGCATCTGAGGAATGAAAGTCGAGATTTAACTCTGGCCTCACACACATGTGCACTCGCATTGACATGCACCCATATGAATCTCATATACACACCTAAGAAGCAGTCATGGTCTCGTAATTATTGCTAATGGCTTCCTTATTAAAGCCACTTCGTTAGGGGCTTTGCAAATAAATAAAATGAGAGGATATTTTAGAATACATTTAAAGTACAATTGCATTTTCCTCTTACTAGCAATGCTGTCCTGATGTGAGTAAAGGGATGGAGAGAAGGTTTAGGCTAATTGCAGCTGCTAAGAGTTTTTAGATTTTTAATACAGATGACTTTTATAGTTTTGAAATTGAATATTAATGAAATATACATTTTAACGAATCACTTATGTTAATGAGGCACAACAGTAAAATAAATGAGCAGAACTAAGTTTGTAGAAGAGAATTTGGTAATTACACAGAAGTATGCTAAGTTGCTCAACCCCTTTGCTAAATATTTAGACCCTTTGTAATCCTGATGGATGTGAAGATACCTTTATGTGCTACTGGGAGTAGTTAACCTAAGTTCCCTGCTCTGGGGAAGGTGCACCATTGCTGTTAATAGATGGAGATACACTAGTGACAAAGGTTTATGATGTCATTATGGCAGTGAATTACAAAGTGATAAGCTTGTCTGCTATGGCTTCTGTGTTCAGTTTCCTACTATGTTCCATGTGTTTAAGGTTTAGTTTCCAGGTTGTTTCCACTGAGAGATGTTTGGACCTGTAACACATAGGCCTTAGAGAGAGGAGAGATTGTAATTGGGAGGATGACATCAAAGTGTCTCTTCCTCTTTGTCTCTGGTTCTCAGCCATAGTGAGAAATGCATTGGCTCTCACAAGGTGCTCTTGGTCAAAGGTGATAGCTTCTTGTAGGTGAAGAAGGGATGAGGACAACAGGCTACATAAAGAAGCCTACAAAAGTGTTGGAGAAATAATTCTCTTCTCTGTTTAGCTTTACTACCTCAGGGATTTCATTATTGTATTAGGAAGTTGACTGTTGTACATCATATAATCATAAATACATGTATTATTCCCATACATCTGTGGATTATAATTTAAAAATCCAATACATGAATTTTATGCAAGGATAAGCTCATGGGTGATGAGCACCATTCTTCATTCCCTTAGGTAAGACCATTTAAAAATGTACTCTTCTAGCTGTGTTGAAATATGCATTAGTGTTAACCATGGTTTCTACTGAGAAATACAACAGTGCATTCCTTCTAACCATAGATGTTCCCATTGCTTTTACTTGCTCTTGTCTCCTCTCACTTTACTCTATAATCTCTGATGATGTCTTTTGTATTATCTTACTGTGTGAAAACAGCTTTTAAAGTTTCTATATTAACAAGTTTATATGATTATTTCCTTTTGGTACCCAGCTTTCATTTACTTTCATTTCATATCCACTTTGTACTAAATGACAGATTTTATCTCATTATTGAGGAGTAGTATTCCATATTATGTGCAAGTGGAAACTATGTACATGGCTGTGTCATTATCTATTCATCAGTTGGTATACTAAAGTTGGTATAAATGCTACATTAAAAGTGGGTGTACATGTGTCTCTTCTGTAAACTGTGTATCTTTGGCTTTATCTCCAGTAGTGGGAATGCTGAGAGCAATTAAAACATAAACAAATAAAAAATTATGCCAGTATGACTTATTAGGAATTAAGAGACAAAAATGTTCTTTATGTGGATGAAAATACATTGAACTCCATGTATCCCAAAGGAGAAGTAAGAGAGCTGGGCAAGGATGGGACACAGGCACCTGGAATGGACCTGGTCTTTGTCAAAGTCACTAAGTGTGTCAAACACTGGTTACAATACAGTCTGAGAACTGGTGGTTAGTCCAAAGCACTTAGCTCACTGATTCTCAACAACATTCCTAATGCTGTGACCCTTTAATACAGTTCATTTTGTTGTGGTAACCCCCAACCATAGAACTATTTTTGTTGCCACTTCCTAACTGAAATTTTGCTACTTTTAGAAATGTAATGTAAGCCGGGCGGTGGTGGCGCATGCCTTTAATCCCAGCACTTGGGAGGCAGAGGCAGGCGGATTTCTGAGTTTGAGGCCAGCCTGGTCTACAGAGTGAGTTCCAGGACAGCCAGGGCTACACAGAGAAACCCTGTCTCGAAAAAAAAAACAAAAACAAAAACAAAAAAAAAAAAAGAAATGTAATGTAAATAATTTTGGAGATAGAGGTTTGCCAAAGAGGTCATGACCCAAAGTCTAAGAACCGCTGACTTAGTTGATGATCCTAATGACTTCATGCACAGTACATGTTTAGAATACATGGTAGGGTCACACAGAAGGTAAATGGTTATTACAAATAAGTGGCTTACGACAAGTCAGACACTTTCCCCACATGGTCACCCACACTTGTGATTGTTTGCCGTTTTGATGTTAGTCATTCTTACTGCCGTATAGTGACATCTATTTGTGCTTGTATTTTCACTCTCCTGCAGAATATGGATTTTAGGCACATTTTTCTATACTTATATGCTGCATGTCTAGCTTATGGGGGGCTTGGGGAAAATCTTTTTGAGTCTATTGCATCTATGTGTTAGATTGCTTTGAAGTTTTTGCTGCTGAATTTCTTTTATTCTTACATATCATAACTGTTCACACTTTCTCCCATAAAGTAGGCTTCTTTTCATTCTGTTAGATGCTTATTGTACAAAAGCTTTTTAGATGAGATATACATGTGTCTCATCTCTCTTTCTCTATCTATATAAATTTTCCTTTGTTTTTGCACAGTATGATAAATTTTTCCATCTCTTTACAACCTTTCCTAGTTGTATTCTAGTACTAGGTTTTAATTTTACTGTGTAATTTACTGTAAGTAGACATTTTTCATATTTTTGTTAAACAGTGTTTCAGTACTATTCATTTGTGTATGGATCTTGGATTTCTCCCAATATTGTTTTTAAAAGGATAGATGTTAGTTGGTTACTGGTGCAAGGCTTTCTACTCTGCTATACTTGTTTACAGGTCTGAGAATTCATCGCTTTACTATTTTATTGGTTGTTTGGACTGTTTGGCTTTGATGTAAGTTTTGAGATTAGTTAATGATCTCCTTAGTGATCTGTTTTGCTGAAGACATCATGTGATGTTTAAGTTTATTAATTCATATATGCACTGAAGAAACATGGTAGATATGGTTTACCTAGTACTTTTGTTCAAATAATCATTGTTTTCAAATGTAACTGGCATGGATTTTGATATGCTTGATAACATTGTTTTCTGCTTGAAATGTAACCAAGTCATATGTGAAGAATACTTGTGAGTGATAAAGGAATCAGTTATTCAATATGATTTTATTTTGATGTACTCATGTTTCTCCCATATTTCAGTTGGGAAAAATAGTACTTTTATTTTGCCTATTTTGCCTATTTATATGGTTCTTAAAAAGTTCAATATAAATTTGAGCCTCATTTTCAAGTAGAAAGAGCAGTAGTAGGCCCTCTTCCCTATCTGTGCTTCCTGTGGATGATCGGACTTTATTTGATAACTAAGGAGATAATTTAAAAGCGACCTCACCAAAATATAATGGAGCAAAGCTCTTCTTTCAAACTAGGTTTTAACTTATAACTTGACATCCAGAATCACATGACAAGAAGAATCTACATGAGGATTTACCTAGCCTAGATAAACATTGGCATGTCTGTGGGCTTATTGCAATTGGTAATTGAGATCTTGAATACTCATTCTGAGTGAAGGTGCCATGATTTCATAGGATGGATCCTAAAGAGTATAAAAATGAAGAAAACTAGCTCTGCATAGAAATAAATCAGCCAACAGGATCCATTAGTTTATTCTCTTGCCATTCTTGACTGTGGAACTGATATCTTAAGTTTCTGTCTTATTTTCTCTTCAATAATAGACTGTGGCCTAGACTGGTAAAGCAAACAAATTGTTTCTAAGTTGCTTATTACATTTGTCACAGAAATAGAAATGGAAGTAGAACACTGAAATAAAAATATCTGATTATTATTAGGCATTCATGCCATTAATGAATTCAGGCATTCATTAAACCCTGAATTAATACATTATATTTAATTTAAACATTGTGGCAATAAGCTTGAATTCCTAAGTTTTAAATTTTAAAGTATGTGTTTGTTCGATTTGGATAAATGCTTATGACCTTCAAGCGTGTACAAAACCACTAATAATTCATGAACATATCAATGGTAAAATCACTCTTATCTTCGATATGAGAACATAGCCACATACTCTTCTTTGTGGTGCATTAATGGTAGAAAATTAACATTCTCAAGATGAGTGAGAAAATAATATTATGAAGAGAATCAGGCTGAAGGCGTTCACAGTTTTCTGCTCAATAATGTTAAAAGGGTTGTATAGTGGGTGAATTAAAAGTAAAAATACTTTCTTTTTCTTACAAAAGATCTTTAATTATACTTCAAGAAAATTCAAGTGAAATATGGAAATTAGCAAGTAATTTTCCCAAATGCATAAACTTAAAATCCTCTTTCTGTTTAATGATCTAAATTCACTTTCTTGAAGAGTTATAAAAAGGCAAAACTCAGAAGAAAAAATAATTTAGCTTAGTTGCATAAAATGTTTCCATATCTCTGAACATTTGTCTAATGTCCTTGACCAGCGTGGACATAATCAAATCCTTCTTACTATAAACATAGAGTTATTTGGTTGCTACCCAGGTACTACCCTTGCTGTTTTAGAAGACAAGAGGGAATCTTCACACTGGATAGAAAAATCAAAGTTTAACTCTTTGTCGACATTGTGGAAAGCAAGTTACATATATTTAATTATAAAGTCTCTATAATATTTACATAGTTTCTAACTTTGTGATTACTCTCTTTGGAAGATGTACAACTAAAATTCAGATTAGTTATTACTGATCCAATGATATGTGGTTAATAAAAAAGACAGCCATGGATCAATGCTACTTTCATAAGACTTCAAGGTGTAGGTGCTTTGACCTACAGTGGCTTATTTTAACAAAACAAATTGTACATTAAAAATTAATTCTAATGGCTGGTGAGAACACAGTTGGTAAAATATTTGCTTTGTGGCTATATGGATAAAAATTCAAATCTCAGCATTCATGTTAACAGACAAACAATTACATGAAACAGGTACTGTGGTGTACATTTGTGACCTCAATACCAGAGACAGAGATTGGAGGATCTCTGTGGATCTGACTTGCTATTCTAGCCAACTCATTGAGTTGTCTCAAAAGAGAGAGAGGGCTGAAGGAGGGAGGGAGTGAAAGGGAGATGGAGGGGGAGGAGGAGGGAAAAAGGAAAGGGAGGAGAGAGAGAGAGGCAGGGTTGAGAGAGGAAGACAAAATAGAAGGAGAGAGAGAGATTGAGAGAGAAGGAAGGGAGAAAGAGAGAGAGAAAGTTACTGAGAGGAAAGAAGAAGCTGCAGCCCTCACAGATCATTTGGGCATGGGTAGCTTTAATTATGCTGTGTTTACTTTAGATGTCCTTATTTTCTTTTCTCTAAACCACAACTAAATCCATCTAGGTTCCAACTTAAACAGTTAGTACCAGTTGTGCTGTTTTCCACTTGGACTCACTCCCTACTCTGAAGAGAATGCTTCTTTATTCTCTTTCTCTACTTTCCCATTTCCCTAGATTCCTAAATTCTTCCTAAAGCCTGTCAAATGCAAGTCCATGCCCTGGACTTTGCTGTCTTCTATGTGTATTTAAAAATACCTTTATTTTAATATGGGTAGTATCAAACCGACAATCAAAACATGAGATCACTGGTGCCTCCTTAATTTACTTTTCTCCTTTCACAGGGCCCCAGGCTGTTGATATGTATCAGTTGATTTCATCCCTAAAACATTCCATGTTCACAGTACTATGGCAAGTGTATTGCCCTTTGTGAAAGATAGCAGTCAGTTAATGGAGAAGCATATTTTAACTGTTGGAAGAAAAATAAACTATCCATGCAGTTGAGGCAAGAGACCTATAAATGTGGGAGTAATAAGTTATTGAGAGGAGAGAAAAAGCTGCCCTTATAGATCATTGACAATGGGCAGAATAAGATGAATAGAAAAATCCTGACTCAGCCGGGCAGTGGTGGTGCATGCCTTTAGTCCCAGCACTTGGGAAACAGAGGAAGGTAGATTTCTGAGATCGAGGCCAGCCTGGTCTACAGAGTGAGTTCCAGGACAACCAGCCCTATACAGAGAAATCCTGTCTCAAAAACTGCACCCCCCAATAAGAAAAGAAAAAGAAAAAGAAAAAGAAAGAAAATCCTGACTGAAAACAGCTCATAAAACAGAAAAAAGAAAGGAAGTGTCTTATGACTACAGTAACATTGCTGTGTGTCTACATATCCAAAAGAATTGAATGAGCTCTGTTGGGAAGGTTAATGTACCATGATTTCTATCACAGTATTTTTGTTGTAAATGCTAACATTCATCTTCATTTCTACAAGTTAAACTAATTAGCAAGTGACTAAATTAGCCCACATAATCTCTGTATATTTTTAATATATATTGCAGAGTTTAATGTCCAACTGAGGAGGCTCCATTTCTTTCCTTAGATGCAGAATTACTGTAGGTGAATGACAAACTAAACATAATCAGAGTTTAAAAGTCTGGTGGAAATAGGACCTTTGGAAGGGAAAGAGTCTTTGGGTACAACATGAGAAATGTGTCAGAAATTTGTATTGTTCCTCTTTACTAATTTCTACCCACTGCAAACTTTAGAAATTCTTGGGCTCTCATATTCTAAACAGAAGAGGACCATAAATATTAGACATTATAACCCCTAGACTTGCAATGCCTGTGAAAGGAAACTTTCTCATGATCCTGGAAATATCAGAAAATAGACCCTCACTCTCTTCCTCTGTGGTTAAGCACAGATACCATGTGGTCCTAGAGGCACTTGACTATTATTTTTTTCTTCCTACCAAGTTCTATGAAGGAAAATAAGGAGTAAAAGTGAAAAGGTGGAAATACTTTAGCCATATGATTAAGCTTCCAGACAGGTATGACTGAACTTGCAGGCAGTGTCATGAGTACCATCTAACTCTAAGGAATGTAATTCCATGAATATTTCATTAATAATTTTTTAAAAAGTGTTTCATTTTATTTTTACTTATGTGCATGCATTTGTTTCTCAGTATGTGTTTGTGCATATGAAGGTCAGATTCAGATAAGGGTGGCAAATCCCTTGGATCTTGAGTTCCAGGCATTTGTGCCTGCTTTTCGGAACTGTATTTGGGTCCTTTTGCAAGAGGAGTAAGAACTCTGAGCCAAGGTGGCATCTTTCCAACCCCTAACTTGTACTTTAGGTTAGGCAGTTTTCTTAACATAGTCTATTGTTTCCTTAAGCAATCAAGTTGGTTAAAGAACAAAAAAATTAGTGCTTTTATTTTGATATTCAGAAATTCTTTGTGGCTAAATGACAAACACATGTTATTTATCCCACTCCAAAGTATAAGTATAAAGTAAAACAATATAAAGTATAAGTAAATAGAATTTTTACCGATTAGTATGCACAATACGTGAATGCAGTGTTTAAGCAAAAATGGAGTGAACACCAAAGGCTACACAAACAAAAGTTACCAAATAGTAATCCACAGTTTAGGTCATCTAGTCAATTAATCTCAAGAAATAGTATTTCTACTACCAATGTGTTGCATAATTTGAATTAAGCATAACAAGTTTCAAACCTTCGTAATACTTATTCCACTGTTTCCAAAAGACGAAACAGCAGCATAAAAAAAAAAAAGTAGGGCCTGGAGACATGGCCCAATAGTTGAGAATACTTGCTACTCCTACAGAGAAATTGAACACAGTTACCAGAACCAGCTCATGCTTTATGGTTCACACTAGTCTGTAACTCTTTCTGGTTTCTGCAAGTGCCTATGTACATATCATAGAAACTCAGAACATACTTAAATACATAAATAAAATGCAATATTTAATAAACAAATAGGATAAATGCTGTTTTAGAACAAGTACAATTTATAGGCTTCTTATAAACTATATTAAAATTTTTTCTTTTTGTCTTCTTAAGTTTGGGGGTTTATTTTGATTTTTTTATTATTCTTTAATAGATTTTTTTACAGTCCAATTATTATCCCCCTCCCAGTCCACTCTCCAACAGTTCCTCATCCCATTCCTCTTCTCATGTCTCCAAAAGGATGTCCCCTGCCACTCCACTAGACCTTCCCCCTTCCTAGAATCTCAAAACTCTTGATGCTTCTTTTCTCACTGAGGCCAGACCAAGAAGTCCTCTGGTGTATAGTGTCAGGGACCTCATATCAGCTGGTGAATGCAGCCTGGTTGGTGGCTCAGTGTATGAGAGATCTCTGAGGTCCACGTTAGTTGAGACTGCGGGTTTCAACTATGGAATTGCCCTCCTCCTCAGCTTCTTCCAGGGTTTCTGTAATTCAACCACAGGGGTCCCTGCCCATTGGTTGGGTGTAAGTATCTGCATCTGACTCTTTCAGCTTCTTGTTGGGCCTCTCAGAGGACAGCTGTGCTAGGCTCCTGTCTCTAAGCACAACATAGCATCAGTAATAGTGTCAGACTTTGGAGCCTCCCCTAGAGCTGGATTCCAATTTGGGCCTGTCACTGGACCTCCTTACCCCCAGACTCTTCTCCATTTTTGTCCCTGCAGTGTGTTCTTTTAGACAGGGACAATTCTGGGTCAGAGCTTTTGACTGTGGATGGAAACCCCATCCCTCCACTTGATGTCCTGTCTCTCCACTGGACGGAGACTACAAGTTCCTTCTCCCCACAGTTGGGCATTTCAATTAAGGACTCTCCCTCTGAGTCCTGACAGTGTCTCACCTCCCAGGTCTCTGGTACATTCCAGAGGGTCCTCCCACATCCTGCCTTCTGAGGTTGCCTGTTTCCATTCATTCTGCTGCCCCTCAGGGCTTGACGACTGTTTCTTCCCTTCTACCCCAATACCTGATCTTTCCCCTCTGTGTACCCTCCCCTACCCAGGTCCCTATATCCCTCTGAAACCCCCTGCCCAATGTGATTGCTTTTCTTCTCCTCCCAAGTGGGATTCCCAAGGTATATACCAAGGTATCCTCAAGTGGGGCCTCCTGCTTATTAATTTTCTTGAGTTCTATGAATTGTATCCTGTATCTTGGTTATTCTCTAATATTTTTTGGCTAATAACAGCTTATTAGTGAGTATATACCATGCATGTCCTTTCGTGTCTGAGTTACCTCACTCAAGATGATTTTTTTTTCATCTGACAAATGTTTTTTTGTTTTTTTGTTTTTTTGTTTTTTGTTTTGTTTTGTTTTGTTTTGTTTTTTGAGACAGGGATTCTCTGTATAGCAACTGGCTGTCCTGGAACTTACTCTGTAGACCAGGCTGCCTTTGAACTCAGAAATCTGCCTGCCTCTACCTCCCAAGTGCTGCTGGGATTAAAGGCATGTACTACCACCACCCTGCTAGGATGATATTTTCTAATTCCATCAGTTTACCTGCAAAACTCAGTATGTCCTCATTCTTAATAGCTGGGTAGTATTTCATTATGTAAATGAACCACATTTTCTGTATCCATTATTTCATTGTGTGACATCTGGGTTGATTCCAGCTCTGGCTGTCACAAACAAGTCTGCTATGAACATATTAGAACACGTGCCCCTGTGGCATGGTGGGGCATCTTCTGGGTATGTTCCCAAGAGTGGTATAGCTGAGTCTTCAAGTAGATCTATTTCCAATTTTCTGAGGACCCTCTAGATTGATTTCTAATGTATTTTTACCAGTTTGCAATCCCAGCAGTAATGGAGGAGTGTTCCTCTTTCTCCACATCCTTGCCAACATGTGCTGTCACCTTAGTTTTCTATCTTAGCCATTCTAATTGGTGTAAGGTAGGCTCTCAGAGTCATTTTGATTTGCATTTCCCTGATGGCTAAGGACTTTGGACATTTCTTTAAGTGCTTCTAGTCCATTCAAGATTCCTCTGTTGTGAATTCTCTGTTTAGTTCTAAGCCTCATTTTTTGATTGGGTTCTTTGGTTTATGGAGGTCAGCTTCTTTAGTTCTTTATATATTTTGGATATTAGCCCTCTGTTGGATGTGGAGTTAGTGAATATTTTTTTCCCAATCTGTAGGTTGCTGATTTGTCCTATTGACTATGGTCCTTTGCCTTACAGAATATTTTCAGTTTTGTGAGATCCCATTTATCAGTTTTTGATCTTAGAGCCTGAGCCATTGGAGTTCTGTTGAGGAAGTTCCACCCTGTGCTAAGAAGTTTGAGGTTCTTTCCCACTTTCTCTTCCATTAGGTTCAGTATATCTGGTTTTATGTTGAAGTCATTTGTCCACTTGGACTTGAACTTTGTGAAAGGTGACAAATATGTATCTATTTTCATTTTCCTACATACAGAATCCCAGTTAAACCAGAACCATCTATTGAAGATGGTTTTTTTTTTCCATTGTATATTTTTGGCTTCTTTGTCAAAGACCAAGTGTCCATAAGTGTGTATTTTTATTTCTGGGTCTTAAGTTCTATTCCATTGATCAACCTATCAGCTATAGAATTTCTCTGGTAGAACTTTTGGGGTTGCTTATGTATACTATCATATCATCTACAAATTGTGATACCTTGACTTCTTCTTTGCCAATTTGTATGCCTAGACCTTTTTTTTTTGTCTTATTGCTCTAGATAGAACTTTGAGTACTATGTTGAATATATACGGGGAGAGTGAGCATCCTTGTCTTGTCCCTGGTTTTAGTGGGATTGCTTCAAGTATCTCTCCAGTTAATTTGATATTGACTATTGGTTTTCTGTATACTGCTTTTATTATGTCTAGTTATGGGCCTTGAATTCCTGATTTCCCTAATACTTTTAACATGACAGTATGTTCTATTTTGTATGTGTATGTGTATGTGTATGTCTATATGTATGGGTATGTGTATGCTGGTGTCTATTTTTTGCTTCTGTGTAGGCATGTATGTTTGAGTGTATGTATGCCTTTTTTATTGGACATTTATTTATTTACATTTCAAATGTTATCCCCTCTCCAGGTCTTCTCTCTGGAAACCCCCTATGCCATCCCCCCTCCCCTGACTCTATGAGGGTACTCCCGAAATAATTCACCCATTCCCACCTTCCTACTCTAGCATTCCCCTTCACTGGATATATATGTTCTGCATATATATGTATATGTATATATGTGTGTGTGTGTGTAGGTGTGCATGTATGTGTATATATATGAGTATGTGCATATAAATGTGGTTCAGTGTGTGTATATTTGTGTGTTTGTATAATTGTATGTTTGTATGTATGCATGGATACATATGTGTACATAAAAATAAAAAATAAAAGTAATATATATTATATATAATATATAGGAAATCAGATGAAATATAATTAATATTTGTGATCCTACAAATTGTAATTTTAAATCCTTCTCTTATGTAAATTAGGCTTGTGTTTAATAAAAGAGGCTCTCTGTCTCTCTCACTTTCAGTTCAAATTCATCCTTCACTTGGTAAGTATGATAAAAATGTTTCAGTAAGGTAATTCTGTACCTTGGCAAAAGCTGAAGCTGCAAATAAGTACAACACAAGCCTAATCTGTTCTGTTTATAGTCTCACTGTCACTTCAAGGTTTTTTGGAATGCCATATGGGTCTGTTGTTGCTTGGATGAAGCTGACAAACAAAGATGAACAAATACTGTGAAGGGGGTTCTAGAAAGGTGAATTAAGTTGGATGCAATATCAAGTGAATAATATGCATCATTCCTTTCAGAAAGTAATTAAGATTTGTTACATGTGAGAAAATATATTCCCAGATTACATTCCACAGGATAAACACGTCTGCTTGTATCTCCTTATTTCAGATCTCTCGTTCACATATGCTTTGTTTTCATAATAAATTAAAAACATAATCATGTTTCAAGGTTAGTGTCTTTTTCACAATTCTTAATTGATATTATACAAATACAGGAGTCATTCACTTTATTATTCCCTAAAGTAAAAGGGCAGAGAGATGGCTCAGTGGTTAAGAGCACTGACTGCTCTTGCAGAGGATATTGGTTCAATTCCTCAAACATACACAGAAATTCTCTACTTCTTATACTCCAGTTCCAGGGTATCTGATGCCGTCTTCTTGGCATTGGGGCCACCAAGCACATACATGGTATATAGATATCCATGCAGACAAAGCTAAAATACATATGAAATTTTAAAAAAATACTGAGTTCAATAACAATGTGGTAATTGACATGCCTAGATTTCGGTTTAACAATGGAGTATTTAAGTCAAGTAAACTGAGAATTTTCCAAACAAAATTTAATCCATACATAGAAAAGTTAAAAATAAAACAAAATAATAAAGTGACTTTAGAAATGCTTACTCCAAAGTGCATGTCCACAACAAGAGATAACCTAGTAAACATTCATGTAAACATACATTGCTGAAGTATGTCATACCACAGAGCACAGTTTAAGCAATGGGTAATTTTAATAATAAATATACACCTATATTTCATCCATTCAATAGAAGTAAAAGATAAATATGCATAAGAATGTTTTTACTGGCATTTGTTTATATGTTTTGGTATCATAAGCTATGGAGTTATATTAAGAAACATTTCCTATTTCTGAATCAACTACTATGGCAGATTGTTGGTCATTTGATCTTCATCAGCATTGAAAATATTTCTATGAATATATCAGTTCTTACTTGTAAAAATATTCTTGATTTCCAGATACATTTAGGTACAGTTTCTCTCTCATTTAGTGTAAGTCAATGAAGTTAATGGCAAAATCGTGTTTGAAAATTCCAGAGCTCAAGGTCAGAGGGTTGAAGTCATATCCCTTGTCATTACAGAGATAGAGGCCACAATTTGATTTTTAAAATCAAGATGTTACACTTTCTATAGATAACAGCTTTTGGCTTGTTTACACATTTTGGCTTGATCTCATTCAGTTACCTGAATCATATTTAAAAATAGGCATTAGTATACCAGTTTTGCAATGTTTTACTTTAATAGTTTGAGGAGAAAATTTTTATACTTGACCAAGATCCAATACTTGATGTCTAACTTCTCTGACAGTTTGGGATTGCATTTATCATTTTCTATTAGTTGTGTTCCAATCTCATGGATTTTATACTTCCTAAAACAATGTGTAAAATTAAATGCAGAGCTGTGTATCTCAGATCATTCTAACTTCAAGTTTATACTAGGACTCTACCAGAGTTTTTTGGTAAGGAGTGTCAACTGAGAATTCCAGGATACTATTTCTTAGATATATAAATGGCAAAAGTAAATAGCTAGTGAAAATGGCCATTTCTTTTTGACTCTTCCTTCGCATTCATTTTCTTTGGAGATAGTACAATACAGTAATCATTCTTTGTTTTAACCACTCAAGCATAGATTTTCCATTTGGTGAGCTTAAGGTGGGATGCGAATCTACAGTTTCCTAGTACATAAAATTTATTTGAAAGTTGATTAATTTCATCTACATTGATTAATCTCCAATAAATTTATGTAGACTTGTTTTATTAGAGATACATACAAACATACTAATTGAAGCATGGTTTTCAAATATCATTCTACAAATCAGAATTAATTTTGGCCTCCATATATTGTGTGTGAAGTTTTTCAGGAATTTTGAATATGAGGTAAATCTGTTCACTGCACCCTGCCTGCCTTCATCCACAGACTTTAAAGATTTAACTTCTAATATACATGAATCTCTGTTAACCAGCATATTATCAGAAAGTTTGAATTAGCTATGATTACATTAAGCATTTGCCCAGTACAAAATGGCTTCAACCCCTGAAGACTTGTAAATATGGCCTTACTTAGAGAAAGACTTTGAAGATGTAACCAAGATAAGGATCTGCCGATATAGATCTCAATTACAGAATGGACTCCAAGAGCAATCACAAATGGTCTTAGAAAGGTAGTCAGAAGGAAATGTGATACAGAAAGGGGAAGAACAAAGGATTATGAACACAGAGATTAGAGCAATGTAGCCACAAACTAGTGAATAGAAGCAGCTTCCAGAATGTAGAAATAGCAAAAGACAGATCCTTTCCTAGAGTCAGTGAACGTGTCTTGGCTGACACCTTGGCTTTGCCCAGTGATGCCGATGTGGCGTCTGCCTCCAGGGTTGTGTTAGAATCACTCTCTTCACTTTAAAGCTCCAAGTTCAGTAGTAGCCTTTTATAATCACTTGAAAAAGCCAGCGAGTCTTCTTTACACTCATAGTGGTGTAATTCTCTTGCACAAATATAATTATGAGAAAATCAAAATCCAGAAGACCATCATTGCATAGCTTTTCAATAGCATTTTACATTCACTTTGGAAGTAACTAGCAGAATTCTGATTTTACAATGCATTATTTATAGTGATTGAAAATTGAAAAAATGATACAATTTAGGAATTTACAGATGCGTGTATGAGTCCTTGAAAAGTTAGATGAGAAATAAAGGAAATGACTGTTCTATTCATTGACTTAATTGCCGAGTAAGTAAAGACCAAATATTTAAATTATAGGCATAGATGAAAGGGAAAAAAATCACAGGTAAGTGATTTTTTAGATCAGATCTTCAACATTATCAAAGAAGAAAACTTGCCCAAGTTAATGAAACTCGCATTCATAAAGATTCATGAGCCTCACAAAACCCCATAGACAGCACCACAAATGAAACAATCCATGGCATGTTGTATTTAAAACAACAAACGAACAGAATAGAGAGAGGGTACTAAATGCTACAAGAGAAAACAAGGTCAAGTATCATGTATAAATAAACCTTATTAGAAGAAAACTGAGTTACCAAAGAAAAATTTAAAAGCTAGAACAGCTAGAAGGATTGTCCTCTGTAAGACCAGCCCTAACTATTGTATAAAACACTGCTATAGTTAAAGGAGAAAGAAAAACTTTCTATCACAGGGATCAACTATTAAAAAAAAACTGGATATCATAAGAAAATTATTGGAATGTTACCACTGATTAAGCACATAATATAGATAATTAACTGAGTACTTTGGAGTATGTAGTTCATCCTTTCCCAAAGGAGACACATTTCAAAACCCACAGTGTATTCATGAATGGACCCACCAAACCTTATGGAGCACTGCTTTTCTCTTTACTTATATACTAATGATATAATTTACCAATTATGTACTGCAAGACATTGTCACAATAGCTCATTATAAGATGAGTTATTATAATGTAGATACGAAATTTCTATGTGAATGTGGCTTTCTCCCTTAATATCTTACTTTAATATACTGGATATACATTTGGTAACAATATGAACTAGTAACAATGTTTAGACCTATGTATTGCAGGGAATGAAGTAGGCATTATGGTATTATGCCTGCAATTTATGCACCAAAAAGGATCAGTCATTTCCTTTGAAAGATCATGAATTATAAAACCATGACCATGCCAATGGTTGTATGAGATCAGTAAGTAGCAATGATGGTTGAAAAGGATGTACTTCCTTTCTTTTTGTAATCCTAATCTTTTGAACTAACATAGTTGGAAGCTGTTCTCTATATTCATCAAAGGACTGCTGTGGGGATGAGAATGACTTACTGATTATATTTTTTATTAGATATTTTCTTTATTTACATGTCATATGATATCTCCTTTCCCAGTTTCCCCTCCGAAAAATAAAATAAAATTAAATTAAAAACAAAAAACAACAACAAAAAAAACCTGTCCCCTTCCTCCTCCCACTGCTCACCAACCCACCCTTCCTGTTTCCTGGCCCTGGCATTCCTCTACACTGGGGCATAGAACCTTCACAGAGCCAAGGGCCTCTCCTCCCATTGATGACTGACTAGGCCATCCTCTGTGATACATATGCTGCTGGAGCCATTAGTCCCAACATGTGTACTCTTTGCTTGGTGGTATAGTCCCTGGGAGCTCTGAGGGTACTAGTTAGTTCATATTGTTGATCATCCTAAGGAAACCCTTTAGCTCCTTGGGTCCTTTCCTAGCTCCTTCATTGGGTACCCAGGGCTCAGTCCAATGGATGGTTCTGAGCCTCTACTTCTGTATTAGTTAGGTACTGTTAGAGCCTCTCAGGAGATAGCAATATAAGGCTGCTGTCAGCCAGCACTTGAAAGCATCCACAATAGTGTCTGGATTTGATGACTGAATATGGGAAGTATTCACAGGTGGAGCAGTCTCTGAATTGTCTTTCCTTCTGTCTCTGCTCCATAGTTTGTCTCTGCAACTCCTTCCATGGATATTTTGTTCCCCCTTTTAAGAAAGAACAAAGTGTCCACACTTTGGTCTTCCTTCTTCTTGAGTTTCTTCTAGTTTGTGGATTGTACTTTGTGTATTCTGACCTTCTGGTTTAATATCCACTTATCAGAGAGAGCACACGATGTATGTTCTTTTGTGATTGGGTTGCCTCATTCAGGGTGATATTCTCCAGATCCATCCATTTTCCTAAGAATTTCATAAATTCATTGTTTTTAATAGCTGAGTATTATTCCATTGTGTAGATGTACCCAATTTTCTTTATCCATTCCTCTGTTGAGGGACATCTGGGTGGTTTCCAGTTTCTGGATATTATGAATAAGGCTGATATGAAGGTAGTAGAGTATGTGTCCTTATTACATGTTGGAGCATCTTCTGGGTATATGCCCAGGAGTGGTATGGCTAGGTCCTCTGGTAGTACTATGTTCAATTGCCAGAGGAAATGCCAAACTGATTTCCAGAGTGGTTGTACCAGCTTGCAATCCCACCAGAAATGAAGGAGTATTCCTCTTTCTCCACAACCTCTCCAGCATCTGCTGTCACCTGAGGGTTTTTGTTTGTTTGTTTGTTTTGTTTTGTTTTGTTTTGTTTTGTTTTTGCCATTCTGAATGGTGTAAGGTAGAATCTCAGGGTTGTTTTGATTGGCATTTCCCTGATGACTAAGGATGTTGAACATTTCTTTAGGTGCTTCTCAGCCATTCGAAATTCGTCAGTTGAGAATTCTTTGTTTAGCTCTGTACCCCATTTTTAATAGGGTTAATTGGTTTTCTGGAGTCTAACTTCTTGAGTTCTTTGTATACATTGGATATTAGCCCTCTATCAGATATAGGGTTGGTACAGATCTTTTCCCAATCTGTCGGTTGCCATTTTGTCCTATTGACAGTTTCTTTTGCCTTACAGAAGCTTTGTAATTTTATGAGGTCCCATTTGTCAATTCTTAATCTTAGAGCAATAAGCTATTGGTGTTCTGCTCAGGAAAATTTCCCCTGTGCTCAAGGATCTTCCACACTTTCTTTTCTATTAGTTTTAGTGTATCTGGTTTTATATAGAGGTCCTTGGTCCACTTGGACTTGAGCTTTGTACAAGGGGATAAGAATGGATCAATTTGCATTCTTTTACATGCTAACTGCCTATTGAGCCAGTACCATTTGTTGAAAATGCTGTCTTTTGTTTTCCACTGGATTGTTTTAGCTCCTTTGTCAAAGATCAAGTGACAATAGGTGTGTGCATTCATTTCTGGGTATTCAGTGACCCACCTGCCTGTCACTGTACCAACACCATGCAATTTTTTATTACAATTCCTCTGTCGTACAGCTTAAAGTCAGGGATGGTGATTCCACCAGAGGTTCTTTTATTGTGTAGAATAGTTTTTGCTCTCCCAGGTTTTTTGTTATTCCAGATGAATTTGCAAATTGCTCTTTCTAAGTCTGTGAAGAATTGAATTGGAATTTTGGTGGGGATTGCATTGAATGTGTACATTGCTTTTGGCAAGATGGCCATTTTTACTATTTAATCCTGCCAATCCACGAGCATGGGATATCTTTCCATATTCTAAGAACTTCTTGGATTTCCTTCTTCAGAGACTTGAAGTTCTAGTCATACAGATCTTTTATTTTGCTTAGTTAGAGTCACACCAAGGTTTTTTATATTATTTGCGACTATTGTGAAGGGTGTTGTTTCCCTAATCTCTTTCTCAGCCTGTTTATCCTTTGTATAGAGGAAGGCCACTGATTTGCTTGAGTTAATTTTATATCCAGCCAATTTGCTGAAGTTGTTTGCCAGGTTTAGGAGCTCTCTGGTGGAATTTTTGGGGTCACTTAATTATACTATCATATCATCAGCAAATAGTGATAATTTGAATTCTTCCTTTCCAATTTGTACATTTTAATATCCTTTTGTTTTTTAATTGCTCTGGCTAGGACTTCAAATGCAATATTTAATAGGTAGGGAGAGATTGGCAACCTCATTTTTATTAAACTCTAGAAGGTCTTTAATTTCTTTCTTTATTCCTTCCTTGACCAAATTATCATTGAGTAGAGTGTTGTTAAGCTTCCACGTGTATGTGGGCATTCTATTGTTTATGTTGTAACTGAGAAGCTGCCTTAGTCCATGGTGATCTGATAGGATACAAGGAATTATTTCAATCTTCTTGTATCTGTTGAGGCCTGATTTGTGACCAATTATATGGTCAATTTTAGAGAAGGTACCATGAGGTGCTGAAAAGAAGGTATATCCTTTTGTTTTAGGATAAAAAGTTCTACAGATATCTGTTAAATCCATCTGTTTCATAACTTCTGTTAGTATCACTGTGTCTTTATTTAGTTTCTGTTTCCATGATCTGTCCATTGCAGAGAGTGGGGTGTTGAAATCTCCCACTATTATTGTGTGTGGTACAATGTGTGCTTTGAGCTTTAGTAAAGTTTCTTTTATGAATGTAGATGCCCTTGCACTTGGAGTGTAGAGGTTCAGAATTGAGAGTTCATCTTGGTAGATCATAACTTTGATGAGTATGAAATGTCCCTCCTTATCTTTTTTGATCACTTTAGGTTGAAAGCCGATTTTATTCAATATTAGAATGGCTACTCCAACTATTTTCTTGGAACCATTAGCTTGGAAAATTGTTTTTCAGCCTTTTATTTTGAGGTATTGTTTGTCTTTGTCACTGAGGTAGGTTTCCTGTATGGAACAAAATATTGAGTCCTCTTTACATATCCAGTCTGATAGTCTATGTCTTTTTATTAGGGAATTGATGTCCATTGATATTAATAGATATTAAGGAAAAGTAATTGTTACTTTCTGTTATTTTTGTTGTTAGAGTTGGAATTCTGTTCATGTTGCTATCTTCTTTTAGTTTTGTTGGAAGATTATTTTTTGCTTTTTCTAGGATGTAGTTTCCTTTCTTGTGTTGGAATTTTCCATTTATTATCCTTTGAAGGGCTGGATTTGTGGAAATATATTGTGTAAACTTGGTTTTGTCATGGAATACTTTGTTTTCTCCATCTCTGTAATTGAGAGTTTTATTGGGTATAGTAGCCTGGCCAGGCATTTGTGTTCTCTTAGGGTCTGTATGACATCAGCCCAGGATCTTCTAGCTTTCATAGTCTCTGGCGAGAAGTCTGGTGTAATTCTGATTGGTTTGACTTTATATGTTACTTGACCTTTTTCCCTCATTGCTTTTAACATTCTTCCTTTGTTTTGTGCATTTGGTGTTTTGACAATTATGTGACAGGAGGAATTTCTTTTCTGGTCCAGTCTATTTGTAATTCTGTTGGCTTCTTATACGTTCACAGGCATCTCTTTCTTTAGGTTAGGAAAGTTTTCTTCTATAATTTTGTTGAAGATATTTACTGGCTTTTTAAGTTGGAGGTCTTCACTCTCTTTTATATGTATTATCCTTAGGTTTGGTCTTCTCATTGTGTCTGGATTTCTTGGATGTTTTGGGTTTGGATCTTTTTGCATTTTGTGTTTTCTTTGACTGTTGTGTCAATGTTTTCTATGGTATCTTCTGCACCTGAGATTCTTTCTTCTATCTCTTGTATTCTGTTGGTGATGCTTGCATCTATGGTTTCTGACTTCTTTCCTAAGATTTCTATCTTCAGAGTTGTCTCTTTTTGTGATTTCTTAACTGTTTCTACTTCCATTTTTAAGTCCTGGATGGTTTTGTTCAATTCCTTCACCTGTTTGGTTGTACTTTCCTGTAATTCTTTAAGGGATTTTTGTGTTTCCTCTTTAAGGGCATGAACCTGTTTACCTTTGTTCTCCTGTATTTCTTAAGGGAATTATTCATGTCCTTCTTAAATTTTCTATCACCATCATGAGATATGATTTTAGATCCAAATCTTGCTTTTCTGGTGTTTTTAGATATCCAAGACTTGCTGTGGTGGGAGTTCTTTGTTCTGATGAAGCCAAGTAGTCTTGCTTTCTGTTGGTAAGATTCTTGAATTTGCCTTTCACTATCTCTGATGTTAGATGTTCTTGTTGTCTCTGGCTGGAGCTTGTTCCTCCTGTGGGTCTGTAAGCCTGTGTCAGCACTTCTGGAAGATCAGCTCTTGTCTGGTAAGACCAGGGCTGTGGATTAACTGTTCCTCCTGAGTCCCTGGGTCAGAGCACTTCCTGGAGCTATTTCTCTCCTTGTGGGGGTGGGGGTGGGGAAGGGGCAGAGAGGGCTGTGGATCTGTCCTCCCTCGTATGTGTAGATGGACATAGAAAGGATACTATCCCAACTGCCCTGCCAATTCTGAGGCCTGCCATCTTACTGATTATAAAGTAGTTGTAATGCAGTATTCTTCCCAAACAGCATGCCCCATAGTGCTATATTAAATACTTGTGGCATTTTAAACACTCTGAAACCTACAGCAATGTTACTTGTTTTATTTTAGTTATTCATTTTCCTCTTCCTCCTCTTTCTCCGTAGAAATAATACTTCATTTGATGACACTTCCCTATGGCCTTTACTGTGTCTATTCACAATTTATCAAGCATGATGGCAAACTCTTCTTCATCTATTTGTCTTCTTCTTTAAATGGTTTGGTCAACTTCTCCATCAATCCCATAAAACATTTAAGATCACTGATGATTTCTCCAATCTTTATATTTACAGTCCCTAATTTTTATCAGCCACAATACCTGTTTTTCAGCACCATATCCTTTCTTATCAGAGCTCATATCAACTGCTCATCCAATGAAATTATAGTATTATTAAGACCAAGTCAAGGATAAGGTGCTCTGAGAATGGGACTCAGTGAGAGATGGTACATGGAAACAAAGATACATCATCCTTTTGACCAGATGGCATATTGGTAGATGCATTACCCGATAATAGGATTTTAACTATGCAGTCTTTCTTTTCCAGGATTTTTTCTGTCCAGGAAAGAAAGATTATTGTTATTGAGAAGAGCCTATGACTGTGATCTAGAATTTTTATGTGGTCAGAAAATGAGCAGATGGTATTTCATGTTGTTTAGGTCGTAAGATTTTCACCTTTATATACCATACCTTATTTTGTCATGCTGATACATAAAACTGAAGAAAACCTTTCTGTTGTGTCCTGCCATCTCTTTGTTCTATTCTACCAGAAGCGTTTACCCTCGCTGCAATTGAAGACTGAATATGAATGCTAACATTCTTTATTACTTTCTCCACTTAAGAGAGAGATATGCAGTTCCTTCACAATTGGAAGATACAACCTGTACAATAATTTTAGTACATTGTAGTCCATATGAATTCTCATATCTTTATAATGATCATGTTTTTGAGTAAATGGCTTGGTGTCACTTCTTTGAGACAATTCTTTGTTGTCCTATGGGCTCTACTTTCTAGGGACTGTTGCCAATAATAGATTATATCTTCAGTTTATGTCTTATATATACTCATTTAATACCATTTTCATTTTTACTGTAATATTACTACATATTATGGGTTTAATGTTGGCATCCTTGGATACAAGTATAAAAGGAGAGCAGCCTTGCCCATCTTTTAAAATTTCACATTTAGAAGATTAACTTTAATTATAGATCTTAGCAACATCAGAACATTTTCTTCCCTTTAAACTGAGAACCATTATTTGTAATTTTACCTGAATAATTTTTAAAAGATGATCACCAGAAAACAGTGTGTAGTCATGTTATAAAGACTGATGAGAATGTAAAGAATGAAAATCTCTTGGGCAAAAATTTGCAAAATTTGTTAACAAAGCAACAGCAAATCAAATTTTAAATTATTTTAAAAAATAATATTTGGATGAAATGAAATATATCACAGAAACAGCAATAGAGATAAAATAACATGGAGTGGATTCTACCATATCACAGGTCTCACAAAAGAAAAACTGTAATATGTGCAAAACTCCTGTTCTACAAACCTTACATTTTTATTTGTGGTTAAAATGCTTATAAAGACGAACAAGGGAAACCCCTGCAGTCTGGAACGGGGCTCATCAAAAGAACAATAGATGATTCGCCCAATAAGATAAGACAGTGTTTCCACCCTGTACTGAGTTAGGTAGTCATAGAACAGGATAGATAACTAAGGGAATAGAAACTGGAAAAACACAGATCTTTTTAAGATTGTCAGACTGAAGCTCCAATATGTCTTTTCCTTATTATACAGAGCTTATCCATAGTGATTTTGGTTTGAAATGTTGCAAGAATGATATCACCCAAATAGAGCATATCTTCAAGGCTTGGGTAAGTGCTTGAAGCTCCTTTTTCTTTTCTTTTTTGGCTTTTTGAGACAGGGTTTCTCTGTGTAGCCCTGGCTGTCCTGGAACTCACTCTGTAGACCAGGCTGGCCTTGAAGTCAGAAATCTGCCTGCCTCTGCCTCCCAAGTGCTGGGATTAAAGGCGTGCACCACCAACACCCGGCTTTGAAGCTCCTTCTTATTGGAGTCTCAGCTGTGTCTGCTGTCTGAGGAACTGCCTTGCAAGCTGCTCCTTTGTGCCTTCTCTTTGCTAGAGGCTCAGAGTACATCTGGATTCAGAACTCATCTGGACTACATTCAAATCCAATGGTACTTCTGGAGAAGTGAGACAGTCCGTGCTTTGTTGTTATCTTGTGTGTAGGTGGGGTGTTGAGTTTGTTTGTTTTATTTTTATTTTATGTCCTCAGGAAAGGGGCGGTACCACATGACAACCTTCCCAAGTCTCACCAACACACCCTCCCTTTTTGTCTCACAGAGAACGTTTGCTACTCTGTATTGTAAACTGGGAACCCAAAGTGGGCACATTTAAAATCTCACTTTACTACCATTGGAGGAAGGGAAATCATCTGTGAGAGGCAGACTTATATATTAAAATTTAAAAACTGAATAATGCAAACGTTTAGGAGCATTTCATTTGTTCAGCGTGCAGCAGTTTCAGTTGGTTTATGTCAGCCACTGTTGTTCACCTTTGACCTATGCCAACTGAGTTCAATAATGGTGACAAAAGAAATACTTTCAGTAGTTTTGAAACTTGAACTACTCCTATGGCCCTATAGCACTAATTTCCAATTGAGTATGATTGGTGCAGAAAGCATATTATTTATAATATTTTTCAACTTAGTAATTCTAATCTTTTATTCTTTTTCTCCTGTCTAGTGGACCACATAAAAAGCAAAAACAGAACAGAACAAAAAAAAAACTTCTTTCCATAAAAAGATATATTGATTTTTATTTTCATTGGGCATCTCTATTCCAATTGTATGCAAGATACTAGTTATTAGGAAGACATAAGAAACACAGGATATATATGTATATATGTATATTATTGTATATCAGAAAAATATATTTAATAATCTGGTCTTCCAAAGTTTCACAAAAAACAAGAAACTCTTGCTGCTTGATTGCTTTAGAAATCAGAGTGAGCAAAATAGTATCGGTTTCTCCAATCACTGATATACTCAGTAAAGATACGTCTCAAAGGATATTCAAGAGTACATTGCAGTCTGAGTACCTCTAGGTACCATGTTTCACAGAATATCTCTAGCACTACTTCATCTTGTATAGTTAAAGCCTGTGTGCACTGATAGTAACTCCATCTTCTGCCTCTCCAGCACTTCTCTCACAAGTGTCATTGCTGGACTCAGCTCTTCTAGGCTGCTCACATAATTAGAGTCCTGCAGAATCTCCTTTATGACCCAGTTACTTCATCTAGCATGATAGCAACCATGCTATATGATTTGACTCTTATGACAGGACCGTCTTCTCTCTGAAGGATGACCAGTATCCTATTTTGTGTATATATCACACTTTTATCTATATATTCAAGCATTTATGAACATTGTTTCTTCCTCTTGGCCATTGTGGGTAATGCTGTAATGGAGAGTAACAATGTAATTTTACATGTCTTGTGAAATGCCCAGATGTATCCCAACTGGGTACTGACACTTAGCTCAGTTAGGAGGATGCATAGAGACTGGTTTGAGCTCGAGCACTGCATATAGAAAACTGAGGAGGAGGGGATCAACAGTTTAAGTTCATCTTCATGAGAAGGTAGAGACTAATTTGTAATAATCAAATAATTAAACATATATGCCTTTGTTTTAAAATTATAGATATTTTACAATGTATACCATTGTGAAACTACTACCACTATCAAGATATATAATACTTACAACCCTCAAAACTTCCTGCTTCATGCTTCTGGAACCATGTACTTCCATGTTGTCCTTCACTGAAAACCATCATGCTATACTGCAATTTTATCTTTTTAGTTCTATCAACTAAGCATAATGTCTTAGAGCTTTACTCATAGTTCATCTCTTTGTTCTATAACATTGTGGCATAGAAATATACCACCTTTTAAAATCCTTATATGTATGTGAATTATTATGTATGTCACTATAGACATTCACATGCCATGTTCTATAGGTCGAGGTCAGAGGTCCACTTTGGGTTTTGGTTTTTTGCCTCCCCCACCCCCCGCTTTTTTGAGATAGGATCACATTTTATCCAGTGCAAATGTCAGGTTTGCTCGTCCAGAAGCTGTCATTGTTTCTTCTGTCTCCATATCCCATCTTCCATTGACCACTGGGCTTATAAATTCACTTTACCACATCTGGCTTACTGAAGAGTTGAGAAAGTGGATCAGGTCACCAGATGAGCCTGGCAGACCCTATGTGACTAAACAATCTCCCAGCACACTCACTCCCCCTTCTGCTCTTTTATTCACGGTGAGGTATATGAAATGTTTCCAGATTTGGAAACTGCTATTCAAGGTGCTGAAAACATTTGTTGATAGGTTTCCATTTCCTTATAGCAAATATGCAAATTTTGGATGCAGCAATAGACATTTATATCTATTTTTTAGAAAATTGAAGACTGTTATTTGACTCAAGCACATCATTTCACCTTCCTTGAAACAAATTTTGTAGGTTTCAACTGTGTTGCTTCCTCATCAGAATTTGGTATCAGTTTTTTTTCCATTCTTATAAAGCTGTAGTGGTACCATTTCAGTTTTAATTTGTACTCCCCAGTGATGCTAAACTGATGCTGTGACCTCAGACATCCTGTCATTTGTTTATTCTCAACTTTGTTTCTTCTTTGGCGAAATGTACATATAGTCCCGTGGCCATTTCTTTTTAATTTTAGATTAATTGTTATTTTTCTGATTAAAAATAATTGCAGTGATCTCTTAGTATATTCTACATACATTTTTGATATATCTTTTCTTAATATATTCTCATGGACTGTAGCTTTTAATTTTAATTTTTAGAAATTATTTCAGTGTGATAAAATATTTTAATACAAATTAATCCCAATCTAACAATACCTTCCATCAATGGGATATATTTTTGTGTAATCTCTAAAACTTTAAGTCTAAATCATGATACTTTCTGTTTTTTTAGTCTAAAAGGTGTATATTATCACATCTTTAAACCCACTGTTATTTAAAATACATTAATGAATAAATCTATATATATATATATATGTGTTTATATAAACTATTCCTTCAAAATGTATACTTTTATATATACATGAATAATTTACCAAAGTACAACATGCTAATGTTTCATCAAAACCTCTTTCAAGAATGCTAGATCTCTGTCTGTCACCTCTAGAGAAATGCAACTGGCTCAGAATTTACAAGGAACAAAAAACATATTGCATTTCTCAATCCACAGACATATTTTTATATGCTGACATTTCAAATTATGCTGAGGAAGAATTTGTTGCATTTTAATATTTATATTACAGTATTTTCTGTTCTTTCTTATGTCATGATGTGGCTTGTTTAATTTCATTATATAATCCATGAACTTGGAGAACACAAACGGTGATTTTTTTTGCTGTCCTGCAGAAAAGTACAGGGTGCCTAAGGCCTGCAGCAGTCATTGCTGTGGACTCCTCTGTAAAAGGGAGCTAAGTGAAACCAAAGCGCTAAGGCCTGCAGCAGTCATTGCTGTGGACTCCACTGTAAAAGGGAGCTAAGTGAAACCAAAGCTTGCTCGGTGTAAAGAGGCTACCTGGAACAAATCCAGACCTGCCTAATCAAACTAGCAATTCTGCATACTGCTTCTGCTTGAGACTGCTTCCAGTGCAGAATATACCCTAAGTCAAGTAGGAGTGATAGCCATCTTTCCTCTCCCTGGATCTGCTCAGAATTCCTTTTCTTAAGCACACATCTTAGAACTTTTAAAAGGTATTTTTGCTCTCCTATAGCAAAGATTGCTTTTGATCAGTAAAATTAATAATAATGAAAAGATCCTTTACTTTATTAACCAGTATTATTGAAGAGAAAGTAAGACGTTTATAATCTCCAATGATTTTTTCCAAAATATTTTTAAACTAAATTTAAAAAGAGCTTTAATAGTCCTATATTAATGTGAAGCAAGCTTTATACTTAGATCAGTATTAAAATTGCTTAAATAATTTTAGATTTTTTCACTTTAGATTTAAGTTCATTATTGCAATTAGATGAGATTTGTCATTCAATACTATCATCCTTTTAAAAAATTACTCATAGTTGTTTTACATTACTGTAGCAAAACATCTTACATAATCATATTTTTAAAAATTACTCTGTATCAATCTGTCCTCTAAGTTTATATATGCATACCATAGATTAGTGACGGTATGAGATTTACCAGAGAAATCTTTGGACTGTGAACAGCAGTTATGACTGCATCTCACAACAGGTCCGAATATAGAGACTGTATCTACAGTGTGCTCAGTCACAATGTAACATTGATGCTATGTCCTTTTTCACAAAGGCCAAGGACCTTTGTCAAAGAGAGGATGTGGGGCAGTGTGGGGCCGTGATCTGCTCAGGTAACTTAGGCTCAGTCGAGTATTTGGCTTTGAGCCCTGGAGCCCCTGCAGACAATTTCTGCTTGCAGAAGGCAGAAGGAGCTTGGCCATAACTCCTGAGTCTTTGTTTCCTGTTTCAGTCACAACCCTTCACAGCTGTCCCTGCAGGAGATGTGTGCTCTGTCAGGTACACAATGCCCCAAGCTCCCAGCATTCTAGCTGGACCCTATCCCCAGTCATGTGACCAGAAGCCAGACATGCCACGCCCCATACAATGTAAGGGGCAGTTTGCTCTTTGTCCCTGCTCTCCCTCTCTTGTCTCTCCCCTTTCTTGCTCTTTGTTCCTCTCTTGCTTTCTTCCTTTCCTTCTCTCTACTTGACCGGCCTATTTTCTCTTTCCTACAATAAAATATTTCATTTATACATTGCCTCCTTTTTTTTTTTTT
>NW_022196909.1:56413836-56431510 GCF_008632895.1 Mastomys coucha | reverse complement strand
ATTCTTAGGTAAATGGATGGATCTGGAGAACATCATCCTGAGTGAGGTAACCCAATCACAAAAGAACATTGCCTCCTTTTTAACTAACCGGCCATTCAGCCACAGTTCAAGACAGGGGAGAGAGAGAGAGCTCCAGGCTGCAGCAACAGGTCCTGCCTTTGGTACAAGAAGAAGATGGGAAGAAGATCTAGAAGTCGAAAAGACTAGACAGAATCAGTGTCTTCTGATCACGACAGGATTGAACTCATGAGCTCATAGGAACTGAGCTTGCCTTCACAAAACCTGTGCAGATCATACCAGTCAGCATTCCATCACTGATCATGGCCGGGCAAGAACTAATGAGTGCTACCCGTGACCAAGGAGCTATTGTCAACTGATGGCTTCTAGGAAAGAAAGAATGTGGTTTCAGGTATAGATGTGGTTTCAGGTCTGGATAGCCCCACACTTGTGAGTTCATATAAGCAGCATATTTGGGCAGTACTTTAGCAGCAGGTGAGGAAGTCAAAACTTGATCTTGGGGTAGAGAGAACTATGGATAGGTGAGTAAGATTAAAATATACACAAGAAATTCTGAATGGGTTGGCAGATTATGGATAAAAAGGAAAATGTTATTCTGTCTGACAATATTGGAAGTTTTAGTATTCAGTTGGTTGTCCCATTGCTGGATGTCACTATTTGCTATCTATCCAGAGATCAGGGCACAGGAAGCTGCTCACTTTATTGTAGCCAGAAAGCAAAAAGAAAAAAGAAAAAGAAAGAAAAAAAATCCAAAGGATCATCATCCTATTATTCCCATTGAAGACACCCACAAAGTCTGACTAATTTTTAGTAGATCCTAATCTTTCTATCAGCCCCTAATAACTGCAAGCTAAAGATAAAATACTTAACCCCTTGGGTCTTTGGGGGATATTTAAAATATCAGCCATTGCATCCTTGATAATATTTTAATCTTTGCAAGCTTCTCAAAAAGATGTGAGATCTCTTAAATGACAAATTGTATGGTTCTTCAAGCATAAGATGCACACTGAAATAGGTATTCTGTTCTAAGTGCTGGATTTAGCCTTGTTTCTTTAGAAGGACGATCCAGGCCTATTTGTTTGTTGTTTTCTTGAGTGTCCATCATGAAGGGTCATTACAACAAGGCAGGTCACTCTAAATTAAGAGAAATCAATAACTTACAGTCTCATCAGCAAAAGTGACATTGTGGTTTTGGGAAAAATTAAATGTAACAAGAATAAACTAGATTTTCACACTACATAATAATGAAAAATGTGCTTATATTTTAAACTGAAAATAATAAAGGCAAATAATCTTCAATTTTTTCCTCAATATAAAATTTTGTTGTGTTTCAAGATTATGGTCTCATTTTAGTATTAGAGAGTACCTGTGTATGTGTGTGTGGGGGGGTGTGTTATTGAGGTTGCTCACCCCTGTGTGTAGGGGGGTGTGTATTATTGAGGTTGCTCACCCCTCTGTGTGTGTGGGGGGGTGTGTTATTGAGGTTGCTCACCCCTTTGCCACTTCTTGAATTCTTTTATGAATGAAATGAAACTTAGTATTGGAATAGAAACTCAAAGACAATTTACTACACTTAGAGGAGACAGGGAGTGGTAAATGGGTGAGGGAGACGTTATAGAAGGTAGGAGGATAAAATTACTTTTAACTTACTTTAAAGGACAAGGTAGGATCATTGAGAAAAAAGAACTAGGTTTTTTGTTCCTAGTAGATATTATTGAAGGGACAAAAATTGTTCTTCTATGACATTAAGGGCCTTCAGTGTGACAACAGCCTTCTACATTTCTTCTGACCAAGCAAAGAGGGAGTATAAAGTATTTTATGGTAGCCTAATATTATTGTCTGCTAAGAGTAGTTCTGATCACCTAGAATTTACGAAGAGTTCAAAGCAGGAAATAGCAATAGTTCATTATATAAATTATTAGACATTCACTTCTTAATGCTATTATCACTTGTCCAGGAAGGTATAGTTGGAAGTGTTATTGTAGTTGGTTTTGTTGTCTTTGTGTAAGTTTAAGGCCCCTTCTGTCTTCACCTTTAAGTTTTCAATAGATAAAATCAGCCTGTGTGACTTCATTACCTAGTGACTGTCCAATACCTGTTCACTGAATGAAGTAGTTATGAGTCTGCTTTAGAATGGAGCTGGGAGTGAGAGAAAGAGAGTGTGCAATGACTGGAGGATCAGGTTATACTAGTATTTATTCATAAAACAAATAGAAAGTAAAATGGGATCACATTCATTCACAAACTCACTTCACTCACCTCAGGTCTGGCATATGTGGTAGCCTGGCTCTGTTGGCTGCACAGGCAAGGCCCGCGACATTTCCAGCTGTGTTTTGGATCTCTGCTGGAGCCTTGGTCCAGAGTTGGGGTGTCTGGAATTGATGGGCTGGCTCTGGGGAAGAGTTGGTCTCCACCCAAAGTGTCTCCGTGGGCCCCCAGGACCTGGGCAAGTTGCATTTGCCAGAGCAGGGTTTTTAAGTCCCTTTCAGCTCAGGCATTCAACTTACTTTATCTGGCTTTTGGCCCTATCACCTCCATGCACACACTCCTGGCTTGGTTTTTATGGTAACATTTTAGCCAATCAAAATCGAGGCGTTCACTTAGGGTGTTTACCTTATCACATCACACACACACACACACACACACACACACACACTGGGCTGAGTTACATTTGTCATTTATTTTATATTGCTCAAGTTTGTTCTTTACAGTAGTGAAAGGCAAGTGCTTGGAGAGGAGTTACAAATAGCTTGGGGATTTTTCATTGTAGTTCTTGAAACCTACTTTCCTGCCAGAGTATTGCTAGCCACTGATCTTAAAGTTTGTAACAGAAGAGAGTGAAACATCTATATTTATGTGTCTTAAATTATGCCTTTCTTCTTAACCAGCTTCCAAGGGCACATGTGTGTCTCTGTCTTTTAATCATAGAGTGGTTGAGAAGTACTCTATATACAGATGATTTTAGTCTTTTGTGAACTATAACCATAAATTATTATTATTAAATAATGATTTTATTTATTTATATTCCAGATATTGCCATCCCTCTGTTGGTTCTCCCTCCCACAGTTCTTCATCCTATTTACCTTCCACTTTGCCTTTGAGTGATTTCCCTCTCCCATAAACCCCAGGCATCCCCTTTCCCTGAAGCCTCAATTCTCTACAGGATTAGGTATATCGTCTACAACTGTCACCAGACAAGGCAGTCCTCTGCTACATATGTGTGGTGGTCTCAGACCATCCTGTGTATGCTCTTTGATTGGTGGCTTAGGCTCTGGAAGATCCCGGGGGTTCAGGTTATCTGAAACTGTTGGTTTTCTTATGGGGTTGTCATTACCTTCTGCTCTTTCAATTTTTCACCTAACTCTTCCATTGGGATCCCCGAGCTCAGTCTAATATTTGGCTGTGCATATCTGCATCTGTCTCCTTTAGCTGCTGGTAGAGCCTCACAGAGGAGAGCCATGCTAGGCTTCTGTCTGTAAATACAACATAGCATCAGTAATAGTGTCAGAATTTGGTGACCACTCATGAGATAGATCCCAAGTTGTGCCAGTCAAACGACAGCTTTTTCTTCAGTCTCATGTTCCACTATACCACAAAGACACGTGCTACATTATGTTCATAGGAGCATTATTCATAATAGCCAGATGGTGAAAGCAACTCAGATATCCTTCAACTGAAGAATGGGTACAGAAAATGTTGTTCATTTAGACAATGGAATACTATTCAGCTAGTAAAAATGAGAACATCATGAATTTTGTAGGCAAATGGATGGAATTAGGAAATATCATCCTGAGTGAGCTAACTCAGACCCTAAAGGACATGCACTCCCTGATAAGTGAATATTAGACAAAAATAGAGAATATCCATGATATACCTTACTGACCCTAAGAAGTTAAACAAGAAGGAAGGTCCAAGAGGGGATGCTTCAATGCCACTTAGAAGGGTGAAAAAATAATCACAGAAGGCAGAGGAATGGAGGGATCTGAGTGGGAGAGAATAGCGGTAAAGGGAAAGTAGGGCAAGATCACATCTTGGGAGGGGGGACAGGAGAGAAGGCCAGAGGGCCAGGAGAATGAATATGCAGCTTCTGGGGTTTGGAGATGGGGGACCCTCTAGAAAGTCCCAGAGTCCTGGGGTGTGAGAGACTCCCAGGACTTAATGGAGGTGACCTCAGTCAAAATGGCCAACACTGGAGAGAGGGAACCTGAAGAGACTACCTCCAGCAGATAGGGTTCCAGGTGGAGGAACCTGGTTACCAACCCACTATCAAAATTTCTGACCCAGAATTGTTCCTGTCTAAAAGAGATGCAGGGACAAAAATGTTACCGTCCAGCGGTAACCATAGGGAAGGGTTTTCTGGAAATATGGAGTCAGGAGAAAATTGGCTAGCCATAATTAATCTTACCCACGTGGAAGGCACCTTAAAAATTAGACAGCACTCAAGAGGTATGGTCACCCAGCCATCTTGCATTTTAATGAACTCTTTGTTACAAGCCAGCAGGTAGAATAGGTGAGGCAAAACCCCTCCCCCATGTTCATCAGCATATAAGCCCAATCAGCAGCTTCTTTGGTCTTTGTAGAGGCGGGACTTCCGATGTAACTGGAATGAGGAGCGAGGCGTGGCAAATAGCAGGAGGTAGGCGGAGAGGTGTGGTTATGAGAGGCAGGCAGGGTCTGAAGAATCAGCCCTCAAGCCAGAGGGTTACACAAAAATGAAGTAGAAACCATAAATTATTAAATATTGAACTAAGTTAAAATATACAATTGTGTATTTTCAAAATGATGAGTTAAGATGGCCCTATTCAAACTTTAACATATTTTTCATATTTAAATTATGCAGTGATATATTTATGGAATATTTAATTCCAACTACCCCAATCTGTTCGTATAATACCCCTTTTAGCCACTCCATATAAACATACTTCTGTTCATAGTTTCCTCTTTATCTGGTAAAATTAGGTATTTAAACATGAATGTTTGAATTATTTTACCAATGAGTACAATTTGAAACTGTGTTAACTCTTATTTTCCTTAGAATTTTCAGTAGTATGCTGGTCAGTGCATATTGAGTACATATGAATTTAATGTAACATGTTTGGTTTTTCAAACCCAAGAGAGTATTGCACTTCACACATATCTAAAAAATAACAGATCTTTATTACATACCATTTTTTCTGTCCCACTGTACTACTCTATTTTTTGATTCTGATACCCAGTTCTTCTATCCTGAGTCATTGTACCTCCTGGGCATTTTCCTGTCTTGGTGATTTTGGTTATACTTTGTTTTAACTTTGTGGTTGACATACTTTCCCTCTCTCTACCTCCATCCCATGCCTATCATGAACATGGAGATGTATTTTCACACTGGAATCAGTTTTGTTATGTAAATGACATGCAAAGATTAATCATGTGAAACTAACAAAAGGCATTAAAATATTAAAATGTTATGGTTTGCATATTATATTATATGGGTTTATAAGACTTAAATATTAAAAAAATACTATACTAATAATAGTTGAGATAAAAATAACATTTCTCTTCCATCCTTGTTTATTTCCTCCTTTATCCTTCTTCCTCCTTTTTCTTTCTTCTTCCTTTTTTCCTTGAGTTTATATACTTTTGATGTTTATTAATGATTGTTAATTTTAATTTTTTCAAATCTATGTTTATTGGTGGTTCCTAAGCACTATAAACTCCCTTTTAGCCCACCAGCCACCATAGGTAGTGAAGAAGAAAGAATAGAGGGGAAATTGACCTGTTGGGAAAGAGTTCTTTGAGTAAATCCTATCTGGGCAATCAGGACTTCAGTTTCGTTCACAGGAGTTAGCAGCACCAGCAGCAGCTCAATCCACTCACACTTTATGGATCTACCAGCAGACCAGTTTCATAGAACCAGGTTAGCAGCAGCAATGGCATGACCTAGCGGGAACAACCAGGCCTCAGCCTCAGCACAAGTCAAACATCTGCCATCCTCCACAGGGCTTGCCTCACCACTTGTCATGTCTTGCCTCAGCTGACATCACTCTGCCAATCAGCCCAAGTCTGTGGAAGCAGCAAGAAACTCCAGCAGACCACTAGAAGATTTTTTACTGCATTTCTCTCTACAGAGTCCCTACAAATGGAGCTCAACTATACAGTGTAAGGCAGACCACTTCATGCATTTTGTTAGCAAAGAATCCTTGATCTCACGTATCCTTTCACATGTTTGCTTTAGCAGAACATCCTCTCTCCTGTGCAGGCTTTAGTGAAATGTTCCTTCACGAGTCTGCCTTAGCCTTTCCCCTTTGTCCACTTCAGAAAAACACTCCTTCACGTGTTTGTGCCAGCAAATCACCATCCAACACCACTGACTTTCCAAAGAACCCTTAAGTTTCCACTTCGATTCTTTTGTTTTGGGTAGACGAACCAATAATTTATTACTATGCAGATTTTTCTTTCTTTTAGTGTGACCAAAGCCCATGCTTCCTTCAGTGATTCCTCCCAGTAGGTATTTCTTGGGCTCAGTCTCTAGAGCCAAGAGGAATAACTTGCAACCACAAGTCTAGAGCCTATTACTGTGAGTCCCTCTGTTTAGCTGTGTCCACCAAATGTTCATTATAGGATGTCACATCTTACTATCCATTTATTTGTTTTTCTAATTAAACATTTCACCTCAAATGGCTGCATCATTCAGGATATTTCTATGTCCTCCACTGAGGCCCTCTATCAAGTTCATTGTTTTTACAGAATGTTTGCTTGGTTCTTCAGCTAACAACATATTGTCAAAAATAATATAACAATATGGAACTTCTATGCCCATAAGTACTTTCCTTCATAAATGGAAAATAATAAAAATACTCTTGTACTAAATTTTACTTTTTTCCAATAAAATATTTATTGAAATAATTACTTCTTTCTACATATTATGTAGATATGATATGTAGACATATTCTATGTCTTATAGCCTTTAAGATTTGCTTTGCTTTACAGCAATATTGCTGTGCTTGACTTGGTACATTCTACTTGACCAAACCTGATCAACAAAGTAAACACTTTGAAGCTGGTTACTCTTTGCTAAACAGAGTCGCTCAAACAATTATTAAGTAAGCTTTTTCGCCTGCTTTCAATAAGAATTTATTGTCTATTGGATCCTTCATAGTTTCTGAATATGCAGTTAACCATTCATAAATATATATCCCTTTTATTGTAAGAGTATAGGGTGATGTGTTTATAAAAATAAATAGAGAAGGGAGGTACATTATATGGGAGTGTGTAGTAAGGTATAGGGATAGGGAGTATCTCAGCGGGCCCATGCCAAGGCATCCCTTCCCCCTGAGGCACTAGCCACACAGTGATACGGTATAGTATAGAGTTTATTCAGAGCATGGGCAGGGGAGTTAAGAGGGTAGTAGAGGCAGAGAAATGTCAAGACAAAAGAGAAAGAGAGAGAGAGAGAGAGAGAGAGAGAGAGAGAGAGAGAGAGAGAGAGAAGAGAAGAGAAGAGAAGAGAAGAGAAGAGAAGAGAAGAGAAGAGAAGAGAAGAGAAGAGAAGTAGAGGTTGAGGTTGGCCATGGGCATGTAGAAAGAGGGGGAAGAAATGGGGAAGGGAGGTGGGAAGGGTGAGGTGACAGGGAAAAAGAAGGGAAGAGCCCAAGAGAGGAAGAGAACAAGAGAGAGAGGAGGGGGCAAGCAGCCCCATTTATTGTGGTTCAGGTCTACCTGGTTGTTGCCAGGTAACTGTGGGGTACAGCATACCTGGCTGTTGCCAGGTAACTATGGGGTGAAGTTTAGACAGAATGTTAGCACAGGGTACCAAACTTTCAGTTCCAGCAACATGTTTCTAATTATTTATACAATGTTGCTGAGCAGAGTAGGAAGCATCAGGCTTATAAAGGGAGTAGCATTTTATAGACCGAATGTAATTATTTATATCTATAAGTCAAAGGCCACTGACTTATTTTGTTATTCTTTGTATTTGACCCTCTTTCTGTGCTTATGTTTGTTTGGGTATACATGTACAAATGGACCCATTTATATATGTATATGCTTGTGTACAAGTGTATGTGTGTGTGGTATTTATGCCCATGTGTCTTTATCTTTGTATGTGTATGAATGTATGTATGTATGTATGTATGTGTATCTGTGTATGTATATCAGTATGTGCTAGGTGGACAAGGTAGGGTTTTGTTCATTAGGAGCTGTCATACACATCATCATCTTCTTCATCATCATCATTATTATTATTACTATTGTTGAGATAGCATCTCTCCTTGGATTTTGCCTGAGTAGGTTAGACTGGCTGGCCAAGAAATTCCATAAATATCTATTTCTGTTCTTCAGCACCAAGATTTGAAACATGCACCACTATACCTAAGATATTACATGGTGCAGGGGATTGTGCTCAAGTCTCATGCTTGTAAGGCAGCACATTGTATACTGATGGTGCCATCTCTCCAGCTTCCATGTTTATTTTATATTTAATTCCATTTCTATTTATTCTAATGACAAATCTTTATTGTAGTCTACATAATAAATATGATAAATTTATCACCTATTCAGACCTCTCTTTCAAAAGTATATGAACTCTTTCACCAAGAGCCTACAAACTTTCTCACTTTACAAAGACTTTCTAAAGAATATTAGTTTGTCAAAGGCAGGCAATAGCTACCAAGTTGATCAAGAATGTTCTATCGTGAAGTACTCAGAATACAAATGGCGACAGATTCATCTGGAATACTTGTATAAACACTACTTTCTGACTCTATAAATTCACATCTAGATGATTGCATTTTATGTATTTATAAATGTAAGTTACAAACTTTTTACTATGTTGCTTATAAGAATCCCACTGTATTGTACACTATTTTTAATTAGATAATTTCTTTATTTACATGTCATATGATTTCTTCTTCCCCAGTTTCCCTCCAAAAAACAAACAAACAGAAAAAACAAGAACAAACTCCTGTTGCCTCCCCCCTCCCCATGCTTGCCAGCTCACTGTCTCCTATTTATTGGCCCTGACATTCCCCTACACTGGGGCACAGAACCTTCACAGGGCCAAGGGTCTCTCCTCCCATTGATGATCGACTTTGCAATCCTCTACTATACATGTGTTGCCAGAACAATCAGTCCCACCATGTATACTCCTTGGTTGGTGGTTGATCCCTGAGAGCTCTGAGGGTACTAGTTAGTTCATATTGTTGTTTGTCCTAAGGGGCTGCAAACCCTTCAGCTCCTTGTATTGTACACTTAAAGAATTACTTTACTAATGAATTTATGAGATAGAAACCCATAGAGTTTCCTTAGAAGATGATGGTAAGTAATAACCTAAAAGGGAGATGCTGTCCATCATGAATTGAGGAGGGGAAATATGTTATTTACTCTCATGAAAATGCCATCTACATCATTACTGTTCATGAAATACTCAACATGGAATGTGGTACCTTCCTTTTTCCTATTGGTAGACCACTCCAATCTCTTACTCTTGCTTCTGAATTTCTTTCTCATTCTTTTCTCTGTTTTTCTCTTTCTCTCTCCTTCCCTATCTCTTTTTCTCTTCCTACTTTTTTTCTTCTTCCTCCTTTTTCCACTTCTTTTCTGTCTCTTCTCCTCCACTTCTTTGGAGTATACTAAGACTTCTTAAACTGTCAGTGCTGTTCTGCTGAATTCTCCCTTTGAAAAGACAGAAATAAATACAAATCTTTACCTGATAACATCTTTCATTGCTACCAAAATGAAATAAATTGATAATTTGGAATTCTCTCATAGGTAAAATCACAATAATGGCTTATCAATAAAGAAATGACATATTGCTCAAAAGTATTATCACTGGGAAACAATTTTTCTATCTTTTATCTTCTGCTGTGTTGGTGAGAGAGTAAAAAAATAAAACCAACTACCTAAAAATTATTTGTAATGTTTATCAATGTTACTGTTTTCAAGGTAGCCCTGTATTTAGAAGAAGTAATCCTCTACATCTTGGTAATTTATAAATATTCAGGACCTTGAGACATCATGAATTATAGGATGGCCAAACTCTCCCTCTTCAAATAATTTCTAGTAAATTAGGGATAAAATGATAAATCCAATGGTTCTAAAAAAACAGGAGATTCTTTGTAAAGAACTTTTATTTGCAAGTTAGTGGCAAAAATCATGACCTCACCATCCTAGAGCACAACAGGGTGGCAGTTCATATTTTGTAAGATATATATTTACTAAAATATAGCTACATTAACACAATAAAATTAAATTAAACAGAGAAGAAAATATAAATAAAATAAATCTCATTAGTTTAAGAAGGTGATCTGCTATAACTTCTTATATACTATTTTCTTCCTAGAATTATATAGAAGTTCTTTCAAAAGCCATAATGATAAAATAGGCTGTGGTTTTACTACAGTTGTAGGCCATAGGTCTCAAATGTAATTTACAATTTAAATAATCTCTTAGAACATTAACAAGATATTCTAAAAACCTCATAAACTCTGCTTTAGATCATTCTGTTCAATGCAATTATTCAAACCACATTTTAAAAGGTACATTTCTTCCCAAAATTTAAATGTTTTATGTGTGTGATGTCAAACTAATCGTTCAGATTCTCTATTCTGTGCATTTAGATCATAAGTTGTAACATTTTCAATTAAAGATATTTAAACATCTGGGCTTCTAAAAGCTAGTTCTTTTCTGTTCATACGAATTGTAAAGTTTATATTGCCAAAAAAGCCCTTTAAAATGTATGCTTAATGAATCTAAAGACACTAATTCGCAAAAGGAGTAGGTAATTTTAAACCACTGGGCCACATCAAAGCAATTGCTTTTTAAATGAAACTCTTACTAGAAAAGCTTTAGAAGAATTCTTAACCTATATTTATGAATTATTTTTCCCCAAACATCACATAGATAGACACATTTACCTTTGATGAGGCCAGAGATTTTCACAAAACCTGCAGCAAAATTATTTTATAAAGTGATTTATGTGTTTTCTTTCACTTATCCAACTATAGGGTACACAACCGCTTCATCTCCTACGAGATGAGTAGTCATATAATTGGCTTGAAAGTATTAGGTGAGCTTATGTAACAGGAAGTTTGGGGTATTTTCCATGAAGGTGGAAGATGAAAGGGAATGGAAAGTGATGTCCTGTGGCCTGTGTTTGAAGTTGTACTGTTCACAGATGAATTATAAAGCATCTGTGAGGGAGTGAGTCTAAAGAAGGAAAACTTAGAATTCAATTTGTGTTTGGAAAGGCTCCTCTGGGACAAAGTAGATCAATGACCCAAGCATGCCCACCAGACGCTGGAAAGCAAAGCTAAGAGAAAGTGGTGGAAAGGATATGGGAGGGGACCCCTCCCCAAACAGAGCATTTATGGAGGGCAGTGTATTGTGTAAAAGATGTAAACTGAACTTCTAGTCTGTATTCTTGCTGGAAGATATGGCTTCTCCTACTAAAGGGTTTTTGTTATTACTATTTTTCCTGAGAATTTCAAACTTGCATGTAAATGTGTTTTGATCGAACTCATGCCCTTCTTTTTACCTCCAGTTCTTTCATTTTGCTTCTAACACCTTTGCCTTTGATTCCATGTGCTCTGTTTTTAACTCCACTGAGTCCACTTAGTGCTGCCTGTATGTGTATGGGTTTCTGGCTGTCTACTGGAGAATGAATAATATTTCACTGGTGGCATCCCTAGAGGAAGCTGGCTTTCCCTCCCACAGCAGAAAATACTTCCTCATAGAGGGGTGACACTTCCTGAACTTTTCTCCTACTAATATTGGGAGATTTGCTGGTTTGATTTTGTACAACTCTTGTGTGAATTGATGTGTGGAATGACCCTGTCACAATCAACAAATACTGCTCTGCTCCAGATGTGCACTAACTGCAGTTTCTACAGCCTTTCTGCCTCCTCTTCCATAATGATCCCTGAACCTCAGGAGGACACATGATACCGATGCCCAGTGTTGAGATGAGAACTTCACATACTGCTTCTTATTTTATGCATAGTGACCAGTTGTGGGTCTCTATAGTATTCAGCATCTACTTCCAAAAGGGAGCTCCTGTTATAAACATTGAGAGATACACTAATCTATGGGTATAAAATTAAGAATTTACTGAGTAGTTTGTTACTGTGCCCAGCTAAAAGAATTATGGTAATAGGTCTTTCCCTAGGCTTAATCAAATATCTCTACAAGGTAAGAAAACTTCTCTTTGTAGCAGACAGAGACCATTACAGAAAACCATAAACCATCAAAATGCACAATTATGAAACCCAGTTCAAATGAGTAGACCTAAAAAATAGTCCCATACCTAAGACCTAGGAAACATTGCAGAAGAGGTGGTAGAAAGACTGTAAGAGCCAGAGGATCAAGAAACTTTCCAAAAGATTACATCTTCTACTAACATCAGAAGCTATGTTCATAAATTCTCGCCAATATGACTGCTCAAATGAGAGCTGAACACCAATGCACTTGTCAAAGTGAACAGTAGAAAGTGAGGAGGCCTTAGCCCTACACATAGAACTAGAGGCAACTGAGAAAAACTAGAAGTGAAAAAAGTGGCATTTTTCAGAGAAGATTATGCTAATTGGTTGTCCAGCGCCAAATACTCAGCCTTGAAAACATACAAACAGATAACATACAGACCAAGAAGATCATATTTAGCAATATATGTATATACTTGTGAATATATGCACACAATAACAATTAATGATAAAAACAATCCATGGATTATACAAGGTATATGGGAAGGCTTGAAGAGAGGAAGGTGAAGGGAGAAATGTAATCATAATTTTAAAAAAAGTCAAATGAGTTAGAAGTCCTATCATTGCACCTTTGACTGGCATCTAGACTGTGTTAAAAACCCATGGTTATCTAGGATGTAGGCCCTAAAAATGGTTTTATTTTGTATGTGTATGTGTGTGTGTGTGTGTGTGTGTGTGTGTGATCATGATTAGTTTACAATTTGATATATTTAAATTACTTTACTATTAAAACCTTATTTCTCATCAACTCCTAATACACATCTCAACACATTTAGAATTAGTACTTTAATATTATTTTTATTGATGATTTCTAAAACTACAATTCTATAATAGTCCATATAGAAGAATATTGCTACCTTGTGGTCTGGTTTAGAACTCTCTATCACAGGCCAAGAGAAAGTTGTTCAGACAGCCAAAGTCTCAATTTCCTCTTCCTAAAAACAGTCAATATGTTCTGTCTTATACAAATATTTGAAAATTAAATATTGTTCAGAAATGAGACTCTAGGAAATGGTGTATGCTAAATGTTATTCACCATAATCATCATTAAATAATGAAAAAAGTCCTGCATCATGTTTGTGTACATGTCTGTGTGTTTCTGTCTCTCCTTGTCTGTCTGTCTTTCTGTCTATCTGTCTGTCCCCCCACACCATGTGTGTATGTGTGTGTGTGTATAAACATGTGGAGGCTAGAAGTTGTTGCCCAGCATCATCATCATTTGTTCTCTATCTCATATTCCAAGACATGGTCCCTCACTACATAGCTCTACTAGTTTTACTACATTGGTTGGCCTGTGATTTCCAGAGATCCACCTGTCTCTCTCAGAGAGTGTTGGGGTCACAGGTCCATGGTGAATCACCTCGCTTTTACCTGAGTGTTGGGGATGCTTACTCACATATGTGTGCTTGAGCATCAGTTCAGTGTGTGGAAAATTAAAACAGACAACAACAACAACAACAACAACAACAACAAATGTACCAGTCTACTAAGCATGGGGCTAGTGTGTTGGTGTGTGTGTGTGTGTGTGTGCATGTGTGTACATGTGTGTGCATATGTTTGAAGAGAAATCACCAATTAACAGAATAAATGGTCTTTTGCAGATATCATTTATATAATTATTCAACCAAGGTTTTCTGAGCCCCCAATCAATCTTTGCTTTTCTTCACTCTTCATTATGTTACTTTAGGTCCCATTTCATCTACAGTGTTCTCTACACTGTCTCCCCTCAGGAATTAGAATCTTTAGAACTTCATTAAAAGCTTTATTTTTAGAATTTCAAGGTACCCATGTGCCCCAGAATCTGGGAACTCGTGTGGAGCTCTGTATAAGAAACAGCTTTAGAATCAGACATAGTGCGACTGATCTAGCTCCATCTTTGTGGACCTTGCAACCTCTGGTGACCTAATTTCTCCAAGCTTCAGTGTTTCTCCTAGTAAAAAGGTATTTTCTATGAGAAGTAATTTAAGATGCTTAGCTCAGTCCCTGGCAAAATGCAAGCTCTCAGCAAATTGTGCCTACCATTATTCATATCCTTCTCACAGAGTTTCTGAATTATAGGCATACACATGAATCTTTTCAGCTCTCTGTCTCCTATATCAAAGTGACATCAAGTCACAATGAAAATGTCAACCATGACTCCTTTATCCTACCTATATTTCCCCAGCTTCCAGCAGCTGCATCTTTGAGATCTTACACATGCCAAGTGCATAGACTCACATCTGCTTTCTTCCTCACCTAAGTAATAGAATAGGATAAGTAAGGTTGTTCTTAATCTTTGCAGTATTCTGAGCTTGTTGTATCCATCAGATGTCATCTTTTAAGTTTCTGGTCACCTTATCTATGAGCATTGTCTTGGTGTTCACACACATATCCAGTCTGCTTGTTCCCGCTATTGTTCTTGCCTCTTCTTTCTTAGATTTTGTATATTCAGGCACCTAGTAAATATCATAACCTTGGTCATCATTAATCACCTTATATCACAGGCTTATATTACCCTGAAGTCAACATTGCCTTTCAGTGTGGGGGTGGGGAGGAACCCAAAACAAAAAAACCTCCACTTAACCAAATACCTCTGATACTTAGCTATTTCTGTAATGTCATAGTTAAATGATGCTGCCTTAGAGGGAAACATATTTTTCATTGTTTTCATTGTTGATTTCCCTGTTCTTTGCTTACCAGCTGTTCTGTCTTTTTAAAATCCTGTTACTACTTAAACCACTACTATGGTATGAATCACTTATCTCCTTCTCTACATGCATGGCCATACAGTCCTGCGTCTAATGATGATTAAATTCTCCCACAGATCATCATTAGCAATGATAGCCTCAGAGGCTCTTTCATGCATCAGAATTTATTTAATTGTTTCCACTTAATTCCGTGTTTTCAGATATTTTATTTTATCTAGTCAAACTGCAGCTCTGTATTTTGACTCAACAATGGGTAAACTTAAACTCCATGTAAGGTTGAAAATGCAGGTGTCTCATTAAAGATCAAAGCAATTAAGAGGGGAATGAGCATGAGAATTTCAAGCACAGAAAATCAAGGACTTTCTTGTAAGTGTAAAATAAGGACTGGCATATGAATTCACTTTAACATAAATATGCCTATCCCAGTTGTTTTTTATTTCATATAATTTTTCAAATATTCTTTATATTTATTAAAAATACACTTTAATATTTTGAGATTATACTAGAATCATATAATTTATTCTTTTTTCTGTTCTCCTTCTAACATTTCCTATATATCCCTCCTTGCTCTCTTTTTAATTTGTGGCATCTTTTTCCTTAATACTGTGTGTGTGTGTATGTGTGTGTGTATACTGCTATGTGTTTGTATTAGGGTGCATGTATATTTTTGTATGTATTTATATATTTTATGAGGGTGCGTGTGATATTTATATATTTTGTAAGTCTCTTTGTGTGTGATTTTTTGTGAGTGTGTGTATGTGTATGAGTGTGAGAGAGAGATGAAGAGAGAGAGAGAGAGAGAGAGAGAGAGAGAGAGAGAGAGAAGCAAAGAGTTTGTTGTAGATTGTATCTCCTAGAAATATCAAAAGTTATACCCATTAAGACTCACCAATGGATGGCTGTGAGCCTCTACTTCTGTATTAGTCAGGTACTGTCAGAGCTTCTTAGGAGACAGCTATATCAGGCTCCTGTCATCCAGCACTTGTTGGGATTCACAATAGTGTCTACATTTGATGATTGAATATGGAAAGGATTTCCAGGAGGAGCAGTCTCTGAATTGTCCTTCCTTTAGTCTCTGCTCCATAGTTAGTCTCTATAACTCCATGTTCTATGCCCCAGTGTTGGGGAATGCCAGGGCCAATAAGCAGGAGGGGGTGAGGTGATGAACAGGGGGAGGGGGAGGGAACAGAGGATTGTTTTAGTTTTTTTTTCTTTTGGAAGGGAATCTGGAAAAGGAGATATTGTAAACAAAGGAAACATCTAAGAAAAAAAAAGAAAAAAGAAGACTCACCTCACCAACATGGATCCCTAACTAAACCTGAGGTGAAAACTGACAACATTGAAAGTTACAATGGAAACGTTCACAAGGCCTCAACCTGACACAAAAAACTGCACACAGCTGAGGAATGCTGATAAGGAGAGTAATAGAATTCCCCAGGGAGCAGCATACCAGTTGGTTATTCAACATGTGCACTCATGCTGTAGTGTCATATACTATAAATTGTGTCTGTATATATAATATACACAGTATTGTATAGGGCTTTGTAACAGGTAGCCTTCAAGAACTGTTTGACACCATGTTAACAATGATATCACAAAACAAGTAGAAACAAGCAGGTCATAACTTTTTTTTGTTTGGTTGGTTTTTGGTTTTTGGGGTTTTTTTTGTATTGTTTTTATTACTTTTGAATTTTTTTTTTACAGTCCACTTGTTGCCCCCTTCCAGGTCCACCCTTCCACAATTCCTCATCTCATTCCTCCTCCCAGAGAGAGGAGAGAGAATGCCCCCCACCCCGGCTGGGCCTCCCCACTCCCTGGGGCCGCAAGTCTCTCGAGAGTTAGGTACATCTTCTCCCACTGAGACCAGAGCAGGCAGTCCTCTGCTGTATATGTGTCAGGCCTCTGACCAGCTTATGTATATTGCTTTGTTAGTGGCTTTGTGACTGAGAGGTCTCAGAGGTCCAGGTTAGTTGAGACTGCTGGTCTTCCTATGGGGTCACCCTCCTCAGCTTCTTCCAGCCTTTCCCTAATTCAACCTTAAGGGTCCCAGGCCTCTGTCCATTGGTTGTCTGCTAGTATCAGCTTCTGACTTTTTCAACTGCTTGTTTGAACTCTTGGAGGACAGCCATGCTAGCTAGCTCCTGTCTATAAACTTACCATAGCATCAGTAATAGTGTCAGGCATTAGAGCCTATCCTTGAGCTGGATCCCAATTTAGGCCTGTCACTAGACCTCCTTTCCCTCAGTCTCTTCTCCATTTTTGCCCCTGCAGTTCTTTTAGAAAGGAACAATTCTGGGCCAGTTATATTTGACTGGGGGATGGCAAACCCACGCCTCTGCTTGATGCCCTGCCTTTCTACTGGAGGTAGACTCTACAAGTTCCCTTTCCCCACTGTTCGGCATTTCATCTAAGGGGCATTTCATTCCTTTTAGTCCCAAGAGTCTCTCACCCTCCATGTCTCTGGTACATTCTAGAGGGTGCCCTTACCTCCCAACTCAAGGTTGCATATTTTCATTGTTTCTGCTGGCCCTCAGGGTTTCTCTCCTGTCTCTGCCCCCATATCTGATCATATTCCCATGTTTTCCTTCCCCTCCCCTCCTCTCTCCCATCTAGGTTCCTCCCTCCCTCTACCTCCCATGATTGTTTTCTTCTAGCTCCCAAATGGGATTGAAGCATTCTTACTTGGGGCCCTATGGCTCGATAACCTTCTTGAGTTCTGTGGATTGTATCCTAGGT
>NW_022196909.1:56405062-56413826 GCF_008632895.1 Mastomys coucha | reverse complement strand
CTCACTCAGGATGATACTTTCTAGTTCCATCCATTTGCCCACAAAACTCATGATGTTCTCTTTATTAATAGCTGCTCAATTCCAGAATGTGCAGCAATGATCCTACTGCATTTCTGACTGTTTAAAAATTGTTCTGGTTTTGAGAATCCTGTCAAGAACAGAACTGCAGATTTGATCCTGCTTCAGCCTCAAGGTCAAAGGTTCCTTTGTTATGAGCTGATAGAACCAAACATTGAGCATTGCGTAGTGCATTTTAGACAAGACTAAACCCCTGTGTCAGCTCTAGCAATGCTTTGAATGTGGAAGTGACCCTCTTCCTTAATGAAAGAAAACCTTATCATACTTTGGGTATAAGAGATGTCAAGCTTATAAAATAGTTTTAGTTTCGACTATTAGTTTGGATGTAGCAAGATGCTAACTTGTCGAATGTTTGAAAGGGTTCAAACAGTAATTACCAAACTGAAAGTTTTTACTTCACACATATACTGTTTTTCAGAAAATATCATGCATTTGCATTTCTTAAAATGGGTTGGTTTCACCTTTCTAATATAATGACTCCCAGGGCATTGAAAAAAACACTGAATATTTATCACAAATACACAGAAGAAAACTAATGACATCATACAGTGAGGGATATCATTTCTACTCCTGGAATAGTTGAAAAAAATGGGAAAAAATCTGTGCCTTTCTAACTTAGCTTTGTCAACTGCCTGTCATTTTAGGGAGTCACATAAATATTTTGGGTGTGAATTACAAAGTGGACATTGTGGGTATCATTTAATTTGCAATTTGTGGGACACATATTTCGTGTTCACTCACATAGAACATTAAATTATTTTTTAGGTATAGAAATGACTTCCAAATATATGTCTTCAGCCATATGTGTTGACTTATCTGAATTTTTACATAAAGTTTCATAGTTTAAGCCTGTACACATTAAAGTATGTGAACAAAAAGGCTCAACAGTATTGTGTTCATAGAAGTTTTTACATTTTATAAGTAGACAAGTATTTATAATTTCATTCTAAGTATGTATTCATAGCAACTTTACAATATACTTATAATTCAATTAATTTTACAAAATAGGTAGTTTCACAATACACTTACTTGATATAATTATTATTTTATGAGATAATTGCAACTATCATAATTATCATCATTATCATATCATCATCATAATCATCATCATCATCATCATTAGTTATTAGTTGTGATAGGATAGCCCACATCAACATAAAAATTAAAATTACTTACTATGTTAGTTTCCTGAGCATAGGGACTATTGGTGTACATCTCTACGCATAGGTATTTAGTTATTTTAATTTGTACTTACTATTTAATAAATGTTAGTCAATAAAACTTTCAGTTGCCTCTGAGCATTTCTACAAAAACATGGGAGCTATTTGTCAGGTGTGATTGCATAACCCCTGTACCTGGGACTGCTTTGGAGTTTGAAGAAAGAGAATTACTTGGACCAGGGGTTCAAAGCTAGCCTGGGTAACATAGTAGATCTTCCCCCCATCCTGGTCTTACTTAGTGTATGGCCCCCAGCACCCTACCACAGTAACACTGGTGAATATTTTGTTTAAATCAACAAGGGATTTATTCCATAATGAGCCACATCTTCCATGTTTCGTTTTTAGTTAATGTCAGTAAATTATTCATATTGTTCAGGTTCTCCACTTCTAGTTAGTTTTCACCAAACAGAGCAGTTCTCTCTATTATTTATTTATCTTATATCTTGATCACAGCCCCTCATATCCTCCTAGTGCATCTCATACAGTCCCTCTCCCCACTACCTCCCCTTCTTCTGGGGGAATTGCCCCCTACATACCAACCCATGCTGGCACAAGTCACTTAAGAATTAGGAATATCCTTTTCCACTGAAGTCAGACAGAACAACCCAGTTAGGAGGACATGATCAACAACAGAATCAGCAACAGCCCCCACTCCAATTGTTGGGGGATTCACATGAAGACATAGCTGCACATTTGCTACATATGTGTGGAGGTCATAGGTCCAACTCATGTAAGCTCTTTGGTTGGTGGTTCAGTATCTGGAGCCCCCCAAAAGTACAGGTTAATTGACTTCTGTTGGTTTTCTTGTGGAGTCCCTATCCTATACTGGTCCCTCAATTCTTCCCCCAACTCTTACACAAGATACCTCCTGTAGCCAGGCATAACTCCTGGTGGAGCAATAAGGACACCAACCCACCCACAAAAGCTTTGATCCTTAATTTGTTCTGCCTACAAGAAGTGCATAGACAAAGATGGAGCAAGGACTGAATAACTAGTCCAACTTGAGACTTATCAGATGTGTGAGAACCAATCCCTGACACTATTAATGACTGTACTTGCAGATAGGAACCTAGCATAACTGCCCTCTAATAGGTTCCACCCAGCAGCTGACTAAAACAAATGCAGAGACCGACAGTCAAACGTCAAGCAGATCAGTGTAACCACATCAAATATCTGAAGTAAATCTGGACTTTAACAAAAGCCGGGCTGTGGTGGCACACACCTTTAATCCCAGCATTTGGGAGGCAGAGGCAGGTGGATTTCTCAGTTTGAGGCTAGCCTGGTCTACAGAGTGAGTTCCAGGACAGCCAGGGCTATACAAAGAAACTCTGCCTTGAAAAAAAAAAAAAGAAAGAATAAAAAAAAGATACTTAACAAAGACTAATTTTGTTTAAACTGTGTTAATACCGTGCATACCTGTTAACTATCTCTCATAGAGCATGAAACACAAATGTTATTTTCATATTTGAATAAATATACTCATTTTAAGTTTGAAAAAAGATGCTTAAAAAAAGCAGGAAAACTTTCAGTTGAGTCTAACTCTTAGTTGTAGACACTGAGCTGCTCAAACTGCTAATGCTTTGGGGATGTTTTGTAACTCCTGTTTTAAAATAAAGGGAGGGTCCTTTTTTTTCTGGATTGTGGCTTCTGGTTGGTTGTCCATGCTCTGGTGGGCAATTCTTATGGGCAGTTACTTTTAAATTAAGTTATTTTTTAAAAAAATACATGAAATTAAGAAATTGAGAATAGAAGATATTTTAGTGAGGGATACTGATGATTTTGTGTGGAATAGTGAGGGGTAGAAATGATAACAATTCTTTGTATACATATATGAAAACAAAATAATAAATTAAAAAAATAAAAATTAAGATTATATATGTATTTCAATATGTAATAGAAAGTTTTAAGTAACTGTGCTTTTAAATGTTAACATAATATCTACATGGAAATGGTGCTCATTAGATGCTAATATTAGTACCTAAAAACCCAATTTTCTCAAGTACATTTTTACTTACCTCTTAAAGTTGTGATGTCAAGTGTGCACTGTTTCCTGTTCTTTGGTGTTGATAAGACCGTCATGCTTACTCCTCAACTTCTGATTTTTACTTTTTCACCCTTTGTGGGATAAAATAACTTGTTTACATTTTTAATAAATGTTCAGCAAGAACAAAAAAAGAAAAAGAAAGAAAGAAAGGAAAAAAGGAAGAAAGCATATGAGAAATGGAACTGAGAATTTTATACAATTTATATAAGGGACTGTAGGGAGCCTACAGGGGCCAAAATTGTTACTCATATACCTGGCATGATTTCCTACTCTCTATGTACCTTGCTGCTTCTGCTCTCATGGGGAAGCTAACATTGGCTGAGAAGAGGAGACCCTGACAGACCTTCAGCTAACAATTATGTGTGAATGCTAACATTATATAGTGACTAGTGCTTTGTGTTCAACCTACCCACTAGAAATAGTCACCTTCAGGGGATATAAACCTCTTTGTCGAAGACACACTGTGGACCAGGACAGACAAGAAACTCACCACCAAAGAGTGATATGTTGGATCACAAACTAAGGACAACTTCCAAAAGTGTTTTTCTCTATAATGGAGACTTCTCAGAAAGAGTAAGTCAAAACTGAAATTTTTCATAGAGTAAGAGGACAAAACATGAGAAGAATGTTATCAATGGAAAAGATTCTCTAGCTAGCAACATGAAAAACATTGTATTTCCCAGAATATCAGAATTGGAGTGCTGATGACAAATTACTTTCCAAGATGATTTTAGAACAAAGGTTAGATAACATTTCTCAAAATATATTTTAGGAAATGTTCCTACTTTCATGTGTACAACTGGTATCTGGGGATTTTGAGTTTAAAATGGTAATGCATTCCTTTTATTACATAAATGCCTTAGAAAAAAATATTCCTGGGGCTGGGTATAATGATGGATGCCTTTAATCCCAGCATTAGAGAGGTGGATCTTTGTGAGTTCTGTGCTATCTGGTTTGGAGAGTGAGTTCCATGCCAGTCAAGGCTGCATAAAGATACGTTGTTTAAAAAGAAGTGGGGTGGAATTGGCAGGAAGTTAATAAAAAGTACCCCTAACATTTTTATCCAGAAAGCCTAATAAGGTACCCACTAATTGATACAAGTTTTTAATTTTATTTTTAAAATTATAATGTAATTAAAATACTTTCCTTTTTTTTCTCCATTTTAGCCTTTCTATATACCCCTCCCATTTTCATTCAAATTTGTGGCATGTGTGTGTGTGTGTGTGTGTGTGTGTGTGTGTGTGTGTGTGTATGTGTACGTGTGTGTCCATATTTCTAAAATATAATCTGTCCAACCCATATAATATTAGTTTTATGTAGGTTTTCAGGGATGATCATTTGGTAATGTTCAATCAGTTTGTGTGATTGTCCCTGGAGAACACTGCCTCTCCAGATCGCAGCATTCTGCAGCTGCCTATAGTTTTTTGGTATAGGGTTGACTCCTCATGGGCTTTTTCCTGTCTACTTTGGCATGCCTATCCGTGTCCTTCAGGTTCAGCTCACATTTAGGCAGTCATGTTAGTGAGACTTCATGGGTATAACCTCTGGCTTTGGTAGAAAACACAACCTCACAACAAAATCTTTGATCGTTTGGCTCTTACCATCTTTTTGTTCCTTCTCCACAGTGCTCCTTGACCTTTAGGTATGGCTTGGAGTATTTTTAATATGACTTATTCTGGTATGTTGTAATCATATATTATAAAAATGACTTGTAATCATTATTTTTTTACTGCACTGATAAAAATCCATGGCCAAGACTATTTAGAGGAGAAACAGTTCATGTGGATTATGGTTCCCAAAGCTGTGAGTATCTGCTTCTCTCTTTGTCAGGGGCTAGCAAAACCTCTCACAAGACAACCATAACAGGATCCTATCTGCAAGCACTTCTTGGTATCAAGCAATAGTGTCTGGATTGGTGTCCATAGATAGGATGGATCCCAAGGTGGAGTGGTCTCTGGTTGGCCTTTTCTTTAGCATCTTCTCCAATTTTTTGTCCCTGTGTTTCCTTTAGATAAAAACAATTCTGGGTTATAAACTTTGAGATGGGTGGGTGATGCTATCTGTCCACTGGGGGGTGGGGGCATGTCTATCTGTTGGAGGTAATCTCTTCAGGTTCTATCTTTCCTCTGTTGGGAACTTCTCACATTCCTGGCATCTGGGACATTCTCCTGGTCCTTCACCCCTTGTTTCTCACCCCCACTGCTACTCATTTCTATTTATTCTCCTGGTTTTCTAGACTTCTCTCCTCTTTCTTCCCCTACCTCTTCCTGCCACTCAGTGCTACAAATTTTCCTTTTAGCCCCTTTTTCATTGTGTCTCATAAGTTTGCCTTCACTTTTGTTAACTTCTAAAACATCCTTAATTTTTTTCTTTATTTCTTCCTTTACCAAGTTATCATTGAGTAGAGTGTTGTTCAATTTCTGTGAGTATGTGGGATTTCTGTTGTTTTTGTTGTTATTGAAGACCAGCTTTATTCCAAAGTGATATGATAGAATGTATGGGATTATTTTAATCTTTTTGTAGTTGTTGAGGCTTATTTTGTGACTGATTATATGGCCAGTTTTGGAGAAGGTACCATGAGGTGCTAAGGAAAAGATATATTCTTTTGTTTTAGGGTGAAAAATTCTGTAGATATTTGTTAAATCTATTTGGTTTGTAACTTCTGTTAGTTTCACTGTGTCTCTATTTAGTTTCTGTTTCGATGATCAGTCCATTGGTGAGAGTGTGGTGTTGAAGTCTCCCACTATTATTTTGTGAGGATAAATGCATGCTTTGAGCTTTAGTAATATTTCTTTACAAATGTGGGTGCCCTTGCATTTGATGTTCAGAATTGAGAGTTCATCTTGTTTCATTTTTTCTTTTGATGACTATGAAGTATACTTCCACATCTTTTTGATAACTTTTGGTTGAAATTCTATTTAATTTTATGCCGCGGGCCCGCCAATCTGGGCCTCCCTCAACCCGCGGGAGAAACGGGGGTCCTAGTCAGGTTGACAAGGTGTAGGCGAAGAAATGATGGCAGAGACGACACATGAAGTATAAGATCTAAATGTATTTCTTAGAAATGGCATCAGACTTTTACAGTCATTGTAAAAGAGAGATGGTAAATCTGGCAGCTCAATAGTTGAGGTACATCTGAGGCTATCTGAAACATACTGGGTCTAAAGCAGCAGCTATCTCCTCTGAACTGGTGCTGCATCCCCCAGGCCCAAGTGCTCTGGGCCCGGGGAATGCAGATGCATGAATCTGAGTCCTAGCCCATCTAAGTTCTAGTGCTAGTCCTGCATGTGAGTCCAAGTCCTTCTTCTTCTCTCAGTCCTAGTGCTAGACTGATGTCACATAGGCAAGCGACCCCCACACCAAGGTCAGCAGGGTCTGGTAGGTAGGTGTAGAGCAGGAAGAAGAGGGGTGGTGCCCTCCCTGTTGAGGTATTCTTATGCTAATTCTCTGGTTCTTGCTGGAGGCAGGCAGAGGGGAGTCCTGACCTAACACTTTTAGCTGATGTCCTAGAGTGAGGGAAACCCTTCAATTACTCTCTAGTACTTAAAACATTAAACTAGGATAGTTGGAAACATTGTGTCGGCCAGGAGACAATGCCCAATCTTAACCATTTATAAATCATTTCTTGGGGTACCTTTATGCCTAATTATGAGGCCGTGTTGACTATTGGAAAGACTAATCTGGAACACGTCTGAGTTAGGGGATACCAGTGACTAGTCTGAAATCCAGGAGGCACAGAACCCCTTTTGGGGTCTTATTGCCTCTTGTCCTTTATCAGGATTTTATCCCCAATATTTTGGATGTGACTAGAGTAGACGAGTGTGCATAGCAATTTTATAGTAAAATGGCTACTCCAACTTGTTTCTTGGGAGCGTTTGCTCGGAAATATTTTTTCTGTCTTTAGACTCTGAGAAAGTGTCTTGTCTTTGTCACTGAGATGTGTTTTCTGTATGCAGCAAAATGCTGGTTCCTGTTTATATATCCTGTTTCTTAGTCTATATCTTTTTATTGGGAAATCGAGTCCATTAATATTGAGAGATATTAAAGACCAATGATTGCTGGTTCCTGTTATTTTTGTTGTTAGAGGTGGTATTATGCTTGTGTGGTTCTCTCTTTTGGGGGGGTTGTTGTGAGATGATTAATTCCATGGTTTTCCTGGGGTGTAGTTTCCCTCCTTTTGTTGGACTTTTACCTCTATTATCCTCTATAGGGTGGAAAGATATTTTTTCAGCTTGGTTTTGTCATGGAATATTTTGGTTTCTCCATCTATGGTGATTGATATTTTTTCTGGGTACAGTATTCTGGGCTGGTAATTGTGTTCTCTTGGAGTCTGCATGACCTCTGTCAAAGGTCTTCTGCTGTTAGCAGATCTTCTGACTGTTAGATGTCTGGTGTAATTCTGATAGGTCTGCCTTTATATTTTACGTGGCCTTTTTTCCTTACTACTTTTCATATTCTATCTTAGTTCTGTGTATTTTGTGTTTTGATTATTATGTGTGGCAAGGAATTTCTTTTCTGGTCCAATATATTTCCTGTCCTATAGGATTCTTGTACATTTATGGCCATCTCTTACTTTAGGTTAGGGAACTTTTCTTCTATAATTTTGCTGAAGACATTTTCTGGCACTTTGAATTGGGAATCTTAACTCTTTCCTATTCCTATTATTCTTAGATTTAGTCTTTTCATTGTGTCCAGAATTTCTTGCATGATTTGGGTTAGGAGCTTTTTGTACTTTCTATTTTTTTGACTGTTGTGTCAATATTTTCTATGGCAACATTTATATTTGAGATTTTCTCTTCTTTTCTTATATTCCCTTGGTAATGATTGCATCTGTAACTTCTCATCTCTTTCCTAGATTTCCCATATCAAAGGTTGCCTCCCTTTGTAATATCCTTATTGTTTCAATTTCTATTTTTAGATCCTGGACATTTTTGTTCAACTCCTTCACCTACTTGATTTGTGTTCTTCCTGTGTTTCTTTAATGGATTTATGTGTTTCCTCTCTAAGGACTTCTACCTGTTCAGTGTTCTTTTAAAGGAGCTATTTATGTCTTTTTTATGGCCCTGTATCATCTTCATGAGATGAGGTTTTAGGTCAGAATCTTGCTTTTCCAGTTTGTTGGGGTATCCAAAGCCTGCTTGGTGGGAGAACTGGGTTCTGATGGTGCCAAGTAGCATTGGTTTCTGTTGCCTTTTCTCTTGAGCTTGCCTCTCACCATCTGGTTATCTCTGTTGTTAACTGGCCTTGCTGTTTCTGACTGGAGCTCATTCTTCGTGTGAACCTAGTCATGATGGACCGTCTTGTGTCAGGCTGTCTCTGGGTGTGGTAGGGTATCTGGAGCTCCTGATCTGAGACCCTGGTTATAACAGGCCTCAGAGGAGTCAAACTCTCTCTCTCTCTCTCTCTCTCTCTCTCTCTCTCT
>NW_022196909.1:56393510-56404933 GCF_008632895.1 Mastomys coucha | reverse complement strand
GTGTGTGTGTGTGTGTGTGTGTGTGTGTGTGTGTGTGTGTGTAAGGAGTGCTAGAGCACCTGGTCTGCCCTCATGCACAGTTGTGGACTGAAAGGAAGATGTGTCTTTGCCAGGATGGGCAGATCATGCTTCTGCTGTGCCTCTTGGGCCAGCAGAATTAGGCCAGGTAATGGGTCAGGGAGTGATGTCTCACTTTTGAGCCTGGTTATGACAGACCACCTGGGAGTCAACCTGTTTCTGTGTGTAGGCTTAGTCTGGTGGCGTGTACCTGATCTGCCCCTGTGTACTGCACAGTTATGGTCTAAAAGATTTGAGGCATTATTGTATCCTACAAAGATGAGATATTTATACTATGACAGAATTGTGTTTACTAATCTAAAGTATCATGTAAAATATGGTAAAGATTCCTATGTAGATTAGCCCATTCCAATATGATTTTTAACATAAGGTTAAAGAAGCAAAATACTAGAAATTACTGTCTAGATTTAACATTGGAGAACTAAGAGAAGATGTTCAGAGGAATTTGTAATTGCATTATACCACTACGGTCAGCTCATATTGGCATGAAAAGAGAAGAGTCAACAAAATTGATAGATGGCCTCTAAATTAATTGGCTAGGTCAACAAACTACAATTCCTAAAGATGTATTCATATCTATATCTATATGTAATCTATATCTAAATATCATCTCTCTATCTCTATCTATGTCTATCATATATACACATGCATGTACTTTTGTGTGATTTGAGGGATGATATGAGCTAACAGTTATTCATGCCAGATATGACACCAATGACAAAGGGAAAAACTCTTTGACCCAGGAGTTGCTTAATGAGCCAGTGAACTTCATTTGGTGACTTATAAAAGTATGAATGACTTCAAGGCAGATGCATCAGCAGCTTGGATGGCAACTTGGGAGGCCTGCATATCTGGAGCTTCCCATACAACTTGTAGGCATCTTTCCAATCAGAGAGTCTCCTCTCCACAGTAAGTCTTTCCCAATTTATATCCTTGGAGAGGGGCCTGAGGAATCTTGGATAATTTGTTAACTCTCTGATTATGGGTAAAGGTATTTGTTTCATAGTCTTATGAACCTGCCTCCTTCTTTTAAGAGGAAATATACCAATTCATAGGAAATTACACAATCCTTACACATGGAAATACACATACATTCTGTTTCAAGTGTATATGCATCAGTATATTCATATATAAACACATTTAAATATATCATACATTTATAGCCCAACAAAATAGAACATATATATGTACATAACATGTGGAATATATCTATAAATACATACTTTTATTTTAACCATATGGGGTATGCATATAAGACTTATATATGTACATATTTATATAAATTTCAATTTCCTAAGACACACATCTTTAATGAAATATGTACTTGTGCTTATTCCCAGAAATTTACAGTTTATATAATGCAATCACCCTCAAACAACCATTTAATACCTCCTTTAGAGACTTAAGTGCAAAATATTCAAACCTATTCAAATTCTGAATGATTGGACTTATAATCATCAATTCCATTCAGTGTGCCACTCATTTTAGGCAAAATAATTGGAAAATTGATATAATTGATGTTATTCAGCATAAATTGCAATGAACAGAGAACCATCCCTGTGTTGCTCCTGGACTGGTTATGGCTGTGATCCATAATTCCACCATAAATATACCACTATGCTGGACTCTTGCACACCATAAGCCAGAACTCATATTCAATTCTTGTATAAATACCCTGCCTCTGAGACAACTTGGCACTTACATCAGCACTTCTCAGATATAAATGTCCTTATGAATTAAGGATGTTATTTAAATATAAGCTTGTGACTACACAACAAGTCCCCAAGTATCATAGTTAGGGTTCCTATTTCTGCAGTGTAACACCATGACCAACATGCAAATTTTGGAGAAAAAGGGTTATTGGGCTTATACTTCCACATGGTAGTCCATCTCTGAAGGAAGCCAGAAAAGGAACTCCAACAGGACAGGAACCTGAAAGCAAGAACTTATGTAGAGGCCATGGAGGGGTGCTGCTTACTGGCTTATTCCTCATGGACTGCTCAGCTTGCTTTTTAAATAAGATTTATAAGAAATTCCAGGAGTACCAGCCCAGGGGTGGCCCCACCTACAATGAGCTGGGCCCTACCCCATCAATCACTAGTGAAGAAAATGTCTTACACCCTGATAACATAGAGCCATTTTCTCAATTGAGATTCCCTCCTTTCAGATAATTCTAGTTTGTGTGGCAAGGTGATGTAAGACTAGTCAGCATACCCAATGGCAATTGCCATGGAACACAATGTGTGTTTTTTCCCTGCATCCATCTTCCCACCAATATGTCTGACAATATGACCATCCTGATAGAAAGGCTTAGTATCTATACCCTGCTGAAATGGAAAGCAGATCTCCCTGCTCTCCATTTTGTAATACTAATTTTACTACTTCAATGTCCATCCTGTCTTTCAATTGGCCAACTAAAGAATACCAAAGTAAAACAATTCTAGTGAAGGAAATAGTTTAAATTCAATGTTTTTGGGAAAAGTGAAATTCTGTAAAATTGATTTTCTGTTCTTCTAGCCTCCAAATAGACATTTTGGTAAAATATCTATGTAAGATATTCTATCAATAAATTATATTTATGTTGCCTTGATAGTTTAATGAAAGGTATATTTGTGTAAATACTCATTAAAGAACACTAGAGGCTTAACTTCTTAAGACAAGACTGGAACCACATGTTCAAACTATGTGGAAGAGAATAATACATGCTCTATCTAAAAGCGTGTTTCTTTCAAATTCTTTCTTAGTTAATGAGGTTTTGAAAGGCATAAAGAAACTTTCTTTATACTATATCTTTTAGTATGATATCAGTGTGATAGGATAAGAACAAAATTTTATTTATTTCTCTATATTTTTGCTAACCTTGATTTGGTCTTATTCTATTTATAGTACAATTACTACATTTTAGTCTTAGGAAGAGTACGCTGAATCATGATTCCAAAATAATTGTTGACTCTTTATCTTGGCAAATATCATCAGGGTAAGCTGACATTGTTTAATCATTTTAGGCTATAATATGATTAGAAAGGGTTTTTCTGTAATATATTTACCTGTCACCAGAGGGAAAATAGTCATGCTTTACAAACAGGGTTATCTGAAGTAAAGCTGGAAGTATACAGGATTTAATGAACACTGATAAAGTGACTGACATGTTCAGTTCTTTGAAGAACCCCCCACACACACACACACAAAGTAGCTCTGTCCTTAAATATAATCATGTGAGTCTGAACTGCTTATGTAGTACCTGCCTCCCAGGTCCATGCTCTTTGGCAGTAGCAATCCTGTCCTCAAGTGCCTGAAATAATTGCAAAATGATGATCAAGTGTCTAAATCCAAATTTTCACCAGCCTTGAATGACAAGAAGAATAGCCTTCCTAGTCATTAGTTTTTTTTTTTTTTAACCAAGTAGGTAGCTCATCTAAAATTCAAAGAACGGAATTATGATATTGCTAATGTGCTTAGACTTTTACAGGTTTGGAGTGTTGGCAATGATATTGAAGGATAATGAGTTTCTGAGAAAAATACAGAAAATTCTCCAAATATTTGTTTCTTTAATAATTGACTTATGGAAGTTAGAGAGCTATCTCAACAAGTAAAATACTTGCTAATCAAGCCATACAACCTAAGTTCAAATCCTGCAATCACATGTAAAAGCCAACAAATTGAAGCTCTCATCTATAATCCCAGGACACCCCTTCAAGTGGATGTGGTTTTGAGACAGGGGAATCACTGGAAAGTAGAGAGGCAGCTAACCTGGAATACAGAGGAAGAAACAACATGAGTGATCTTATAAACTGGAAGGGGAGGACTGACAGTAATACAGGCATGCAGTGTGCACATGCACATGTGCACAAACACACACACACATACACACACACATACTTTGACACACACTCACACAAGCAACAAATGTTACTTCCAACATGTGGATAAGACAAATGGATATGAGTTGCCAAACACTACTTCACTAATTTCATGGTGGCAGCAAGATAATAATCAATATATCAAAAGGACTGTTATAAATTATTCCATACCTCTTCCTCAAGCAAAAACTACATCATTTATACCAAAATTGAAACTTACAGTTGATTGTCTGAAAATGATCACCTCAGAGACCAGACAAAGGGCACTTAAGAACATAATTCAGTTGTATTCATAAATTGTAGCAATTATGAAGAGTATATCGTTTATAAACAGCAGTAAGTCTGATGCAAACTAAACCATTGTGAATTGCCACTTCACCCCAGACAAAACAGCTTTTATCAAGACTAGAGCAAGTTTTGTGAAGGATGTGATCCAGTGTTAGAGATCTTTATCATCGTGTAACCATTATGTAACAGGGTATGGAGATTTCCCAAAGACATCGTTCTGGCACCAGGCCTGGAGTTCCTCCACATGACTACTCAGCGTCTGTAGGAAATGAAATAAGACACCTGAGCGGCCACCTTCACTATCATGTTTGTTATGGCATTCGTCACAATGGTCAAGAAGTATATAGTCTGAATGTACAGAACTGATAAATGAATAGAGAAACCATGATGTAAATACATGGTAGAATAACATTCTATCATAACCACTAATGTTTTCTTACTATTTGCAATAACATGCACAGAACTAGAGATTTCTATGTCAAAGGGAAATAATAATATAACAGGCATAGGAAGACAAATATTTGATGTTATTCTTCATTTTGAATGTAAAAGCACTGGTCTTCTCAAAGTTGAAATAGCTAGGGGAGAATGGAGAGTTGTGAGTGAAGATTCATGAGTGGTAGAACATATTTAGAAGTTCAAAGCTTTGGTGCACCATCATATAGTCATGACTATGTAACACTTGTACATTTTTTTCTCTTTTAATTAGATTATTTTATTTATTTACATTTCAAATGTTATCCCCTTTTCCAGTTTCCCCTCCAGAAACCCCCTATGCCAATCCCTCCTGCTTCTATGAGGGTGCTCCCCCACCCCCACCCGCTCCCACTTCACCACCCCAGCATCCCTTACACTGAGATATGGAGGCTTCACACAAGGACCTTTCCTCCCATTGATGCCAGACAAGGTCATTCTCTGCTATATATACGGCTGGAGCCATGGGACCCTCCATGTGTACTCTGTGATTAGCTGAAATGCCCAACAAAGGGATGGGGGGTGAACCTGTAGAGGCTGTATCCAGAGGCTACGCAAGGCAAGGTTGGGTGATGCGGCCACCCACTCATCTTCAAATTTTTAACCCAGAATTGCTCCTGTCAAAAGGAAACACAGGGACAAAGTGTGGAACGGAGCCTGAAGGAAAGGCACTCCAGAGACTTGAGCATCCATCCCACATCCAGACACCAACCCCAGACACTATTGTGGATGCCATGGAGTGCTTTTTGACAGGAGTCTGATATAGCTGTCTCAGGGGCTTTGCTGGAGCCTGACAAATACAGAGGAGGATGCTCACAGCCAACTATTGGACTGAGCAAGTGGACCCCAATGGAGGAGTTAGGGGAAGGACTGAGGGGCTGAAGGGGTTTGCAACTCCATAGGAAGAATGACGATATCAATCAACCAGACCCTCCAGAGCTCCAAAGGACTAAACCACCAGCACTTATACACTTTTAATCATTAAAAGGGCTTAGGATGGCTGGTGAGATGGCCCAGCAGTTAACAGCACTTGCTACTATGGCAGAAGCCTGTATTGATTTTCACCTCACACAGCTCTAAACCAGTTTCAGGGGATCTGACATACAATTCTCACTCCCATGGGCTTTCCTAGACATGTGTACATGCAGGCAAACCTTTCATACACATAAAATAACTCTTTTTCTAAAAAGAAACAAAAAATTATAAAGATAGGAAATGTTTTCCATGGAAACAATAGATATTTGACAAATAGGCACAATTGATATGCTTTAGGTATTATATGCATCAACTATCATAATACCTGATATATGCATTTATATATAATTTCTATGTTTTGAGTATCCAGTAAACTTTATGAAGACAAAGAATATATGAATATCATTGACAACTCTGGGCCAGTGATCAGGAGTAAAGGGATGAGAGCAGCCACAGGTAGAAATGGCGATCAAGGGTCCTTGTTCTGATGGATTTGAATCTATTAAAGATTATTAGAAATGAAGAGTTTTGTGATTTCTCCTTTTCATCTGATGCAAAGATAAAGCCGTGAAACAGTTCAATACCACCCACAATACCATTGCTCAGCTCTTCAATGGGCCAGATTATCCCATCTCAATCTGGGTGGTCACAAAAATAAAATAGCAGTGCCATTAATAAGGTCAACTTCATTAGGCCATAAGTTTTTGCATCATCTTATATCTGTTTCTGGAATTTTCTACTTTTCATCAAAGGGATAAAATGAGCAGGTTTAGCTATACTTAGCATATTTTAAGGGCAAATTTCATGTGATATGTTTATGTGCTCAAAATTTGGTCAAATATTCAGGATGTTTCTGTGAATATGATTGATGTTTTAATTGTGTTTTTGTTTTGTTGGATAATAATCAACACAAACTGATAATCATTAAATTAAGAATATTATACCACACACACACACACACACACACACACACACAAAGAGAGGCAGGGAGACAGAGAGACACAGAGACACAGAGATATTGAAGTAGGAGGAATGGAGTTATGATCACGAAAACCTGCATAAAGCACATGTACCTGTAATCTCATCGTCCCTTTGGTAGCCTGGAGATGAGATGGAAGAACCTAAGAAACTTACATAGCACAGTAAGAGACACCATTTCGAACAAGATGGAACAGGAGGACCAATACTCAAAGTTATCCCCTTGCCTTCCACAATGTGGACACATAAGCCAAGTCACAAACACACATATAAACACTCATACACACATAATCACAGATGTACACACAAACACTATTCACACACATTATGCCCACTCACACAAAAAATCTACATATACTTATAAATGAAATGAAATAAATTTCAATACCATAAAAGCTGATGAAATTCATACTTGCTTTGGCATTAGTTGGAAATTGAAACTGCCCGCAATTTCACGAACGGGGATTCTACTCAGCCAGGAGGGAATTAAAGGACCTGAAATAGAGGGTTTGAAATGCAAAGAGAAAACACGAAGCCAAGATTCATCCCAATCAAGGCTCCACTTTACTGAGAATAAACCAGGGTTTTTATAATCACAGGAGAAACTGAAAACAAGTCTCTAGATTACACTACAAAGAAAGTTCAGGTGCCAAAGTCCCCAGGTTCAGAAGATCTTCAGGTGGCTAGCTGGCTGGTGTACTCAGGTGGTGGGCATGGTCAAGAGGCTTCTTCAGAGACAAACAGTCAACAGAGAGCATCTGTCTTAGCTCCCAAACAGAGGCTGCCAGGAGTCTGATGGATGACTGAAGTGAAGAGGGGATGTAACAGGAAATGATCATGGATGTGGGTAGCTTTATATTGCTTCACCCCAGCTTGAGCTTAATCTTGTAAACCTTGCTTTAACTTGTCTTTGATCTCCGAATCAAGGGATATGGAAGGTCCTGTTCCCATGAATTTAACTCATGTCTTGACTAAGGATGATAACTCTATAAATGTCAGGTGTGGATGGAATTGGATCATCTCTGGGAAGAGCAAATGAGAAATGCAGTTTGTTCATGAGGAAGTGAGAAATACTGCTAAATACGTAGAAGATGTTTTATTTGAAGTAAGCCCACCTTTTATTCCATTTCCTATGTATTATGTGAGTCTCCACTGGAATAACTCTGTGGTATCCATCTTCATTCAAAAAGGAGTGTGCTTGACGAGAGGCATGGACTGGGCTGAATAAATTAAAGCTGCTTTGATAATATAATAGAAACACTATCAAATATTCATTCAAATTGCTTAATTTTAATTAACTCCTATGAATGGCTCATGTCTGAATTTTTCAAACACCATACTGAATATTTTAATTTGGGTATGGAATAGTTTTCAAGAAATAAGGATTTAAGCTCTTATCCATACATTTACTTAGCCAATTTTTTGTTACTTCATCAACTGGATACTCAAAATATAAATTAAAATTCAGAAATCAATAGTAGTTTCCCCACTTTAAATATGTTGGAAAATACCTGAAAACAGTACAACTAACTATTTTTTCCATTTATTTAACTATATGCTGGTCAATAGGAGTAGAAGTATCAATCTCTCTCACTCTCTTTTTAACCTATAGTAAAATAGTAATCTATATGCTTATAGTGCATTCACACTAGACCCAAGTATGATGGATGGCAATAGAGATATTTCTACCTAAGGATGATGTCACTATTGTATTAAAATTATTTGATAATCCATCCATATTTTTATTGTTTAATAAGAATATTTTCAATTTTCTTATGTATTTATGTTTAAAAAATGTGTGCTAATTAGATAATATGCTTAGAATCTTTTCTCTAACAAATGAGGAACTGGAAATTAATTTCCTATAGCTTTCTATCCCTGTATTTGAAAATATACTTATGATCTGCAGTAAAACTCAATTTTGTGTTATTTTTACTATTTATCTAAATGTTGCATATGAAATATAAGATAAAGATGTCTAAATAATTGATATTTACTTAATATTTAAATATTGATGACTTGTAGTTAATATTGATGATTTGTAGTTAACCATGATTGTTTGAAAAGAATGACTTTAATCCTTGGTATCATAATAGATACAATCAAAAAGACATTTTTACAGCTGGTCTTGGGAAACATGCCGTAGGTGTAGGTACTGGTATTACTAGGTTCATCCTCTAAGTTCTGCCTGAGACTTTTATGCCTCTTTTGATCCAAGGAATGGAAATGTCTTCAACAGTAAAATCACTCAGTTGACTGCCTAGTGCTGAAGGCTCACAGATGTATTTTTCCCCTTCTTCTCTCTCCTTTGTTTTTTCTCTGATATAGCCTCTTGATCTATGCACCTTGTCATGAGCAAGGGCCAAGTGGCACTTCCCGCTGGGAAAGATGGCGACAGAGCTCCTTCACTCAGGTGTTCGTACACTGGATTCCACCATGAGAAATACCTCAGGAGTGGTAAGAGAGGACTCACACACTGTTTAGGTTTTGAATGCTTTATGTCAGTTTCCAATACAACTACATATAGCATACAATATATTATCAGAGCTAAAAGGATAAAGGCTATGACAATAAAATAGCTAAACATTTCGCTTTACCACATATTGAATATATACGGCTTTACTCTACTGCCTATTAGGGGGTATACGACCTGACAGTGTCTCTGGAAGCAGGCTCAGCTATCTCTTAGGTAGGGCATATTGTTCTCGGATGAACCAAAAGTAGTTGATATCCAGCAGGTCCAGCTATCTCTCTGCCAGAGGGCTATACTTGACCACGAAGGAAATGTTTGACTATAGATAATGTTTGACCACAAAGATTACTTGCCCTCGAAGTCTCGGGTGGTCTCAGATGGTCTCTGGTCATTGTGGCAGAGTCTGGAGGCTCAGGAGGTTCACATCAGCAGCCATAGCTACCAAGAGCAGGGGATAGAGAGATGCTAGCTTGTTTCCTAGCTGTCTCTTTAAACTATTTTTGACGTCACACTGAAGCAAGGTTTAGATAACCACTCACATCTGGTTATCTTCTCAAGTTGTTTACTTTTCTATGGAAATTTTTTTGTACAAGTATATACTTCTAATATCTCTCATTTTGGCAAAACATCTTTCATATATTATTCTAGGTAACTAATACATCAAAACAACTTACTGCAAATAACTTATTTCAAAACAACTTCCAAACATTTCCTATTACAAGGTAGAGCAAGTCTTGCTACAGGCCTGCTCCTTACACACCTTTAATGGCCATTCCAGATAGCCTTACAGTCTGATACTTCATACCTCATTGTGAGATTATTTCTGGGTCATTATCATCTTTCTTCATTAGGCAACATCAGGCTAGTCCCTATCTTCTAAAACTAGTTAATGTTTCTGAGCCTCACAGCTCATGTATAGATTGAGATCTTGAAGCCATGCTGCCATGTCCTGATGGAAGTGTCTCCAATGGTAGTTCTCCCCTTGATGATAAGAGCTGGTTGCTTGGATGTAGCAGATAGCTTGTTCAATGAGTCATTTCAGTGTTCCTAACAGGCATTTCTATATTATTAGGTGCCATAAATAACACAGGTGAACTGTTGAAGTTCAAAGTGAGATTTCTAGAGAAAAGAGGCATCAAATCAAGTAGAGTTGAATTATTTGTCCATTACTATAAATTTCATAAACCTGGGTGGCATTCCACGAGGTGTAAAACAAGAGATGGCCTTAAATCTCTCTGTTATCTAACCTCTTCTCAGCTCCAGAGCTTTATCCTCTTTATTTTTAAATAGAACTGGAGTTTCTGAGGCCTCAATTTTGTGTTCCAGAGAACACAGTCCTGTCACCCAGATGCTCATCCCTGTTCTCAATATAGTCACACCATCTAGACCTGTCTGCATTCCAACCCCATCTCACACACACTTGATGGTCATTTAAGTCTCCTCTCCCCTCTTCTTTCTTCCCTTCTCCTATTCCTCCATTTTTTCTCTCTCCTCACTCCCTCTCATCATCATAATCATCCTCATCATCCCATTCCTTCCCATGCTTTCTTTTTCTCTCCACACAAACTCATGTGAAATCTAGAGGTCAACCTTGGGTAGAGTATCAGTCATCAGTTCTCGTCACATTGATTTTTTTTTGGGGGTGGTGGGAAGCTATGTAGTCTTGGCTTTGAAGTTACTATGTAGATAGTGCTGGACTTGAATTTAATGGTAATACCGAGTAGTCAAAACCTCAGTAAATCCCACATGTGACTCACAAACATATATCGTTTGTATTCTACTGGTTCTCATTTTATAAGTCTGAGGAGTACTGTGCAAACAATCCTTAGGTATCTGAAGTCCCTCATGAAAATGTTATATATATATATATATATATATATATATATATATATATATATATATATATATATATATATATATATATATATATATATATATTTAAATCAAGAACTTTTGTACTGTTACCTTCCCCCTTCAGCTCAGCCTTCAGACTCTTGTGGTTTCCCTGAGGCTGCCTGGGGTGCCAAGACAAAGCTCACGACAGACTGTCAGCTGACAGACTGTCAGCTCCTCTCTGAAGAAAGCTGCCCCGGGAAGTTCACACTGAGATACTACAACGCCCACTACAACAATGCCCACAAGACATCCACAGACAATCAAGCTGCTGGTGACCTTTGCTCCAGATTCCTTCCCCAGTGTTTATGTTATATAAATACCATTGTAATCTAGAGAATCAGTTTCGGTTTCTCGTGTACATATATATATATATATATGTATATATATATATATATATATAT
>NW_022196909.1:56390621-56392062 GCF_008632895.1 Mastomys coucha | reverse complement strand
TATAGCTCTAAGGTCTTCTTTCATGGCTGCTCTCAGCTGATGGAAGTATTGAGGAGTCTGCACAAGGGGGGTGGCTCCTGTCCCAATACTGGCTGCACCAGCTGCTATTCCTGCCCCTATGATTACAGCCAAAGTCAGGGAAACAGGTTCTCTCCGATAATGGCTCGGGCGGTTATCGAGCTCATTTTCAAAGTTACTGGCTGTATGATAATAAACTTGGGGAACTAGCTGGACTAGCACACAATAGTCTGTGATGTCATTGAAGACAGAGGTGGACACACAAGGCGTTAGTCCTGTACTACAAGCCCACCATTTATCTATTTCAGGTACCAAATACCTGGTATCAGTAGTTCTTGGGCTCTTAAGAGTTTCATTGCAGAGATACTTATAAGCAGCTGGTGGGTTACCCAAGCAAGTTCCTTTTCCAGAGACTTCAGTGAGTGTCAGCCGGTTTCTACTACTCCAGGCAGAAGCTTCATATTGGGTGGTGTTATTAAAGCGGCCAAGCACTGCAATGCCTTCATAATAAGGAGGCCCTGCTGCTAGGCAGAGCCAGCAAGATTCTGTCATATTAGGGTTAGATCCATTTAATACAGTAAATGCCCCTTGTATCAGATTGAATAGTCTCTGCCCAGTATTTGAGGAGGGGGGAGAAGTAGAAGTAGGAGGTGATTTGGGAGGTGCCCTAGTGGGTGGCTTTGGAGGCGCTGCTGGGGCAAGGGCAGGGACAGGTACAGGGGCAGGGAGTCTCTGTTCAGGCAGCACTCGGTTGGGGCCAATTGGCTGAGGAGAGGGACTTTCAACTTTTAGGCAGACGAGGATGTTGGAACCTGCTCCTCCTCCATGATTATAAAAGACCAGTCCCCAAGTCAGGCCGTTATGCCACCTAGTAAACTCGGTTGTCTTTCCTTTTTCAGTAAATTCTGCTCTTATGTAATCTAGATCGGCTGGGGAGCATGGCTTGTCTTTATATAGTTCCATTTGTGCATACTTCCCGGCCCAGCATTGACGAAAGAGAAACTCAGTCTATCTCGAGCGGATGATGTTGCCCACTGCCAATCTCCATCATTGGAGGTAATGCAACCCCAACTTCTACAAAAGTAATCCTGAGGACCCCCACAATACGAGCCCCTATCAGCATCAGGGCAGCTATAGAACCCATAACTACGCACTAAGTTGGGGGGAACCCTCCTGGCTGCTGGAATGACCTGTCGAAGGCAGAAATGTAGGTTTGGCCACCATGTCCCTAGAGGAGCAATTTGTTGTGTGCTGTTTATAAGAGTGTCAGTACCCAAGCTTATAATTTGCCAAGTGAGTTGTTGGGGAGCATGGGGATTGGTACGCTCACTCAGAATTGCGCCTACGGCTTAGAAGCAGCTTGAGAGGATTATCAGTCTTTTCCATGGTCCATCCATCTTGGGTGTCAGGGGTGTCCTGGAGG
>NW_022196909.1:56380616-56387511 GCF_008632895.1 Mastomys coucha | reverse complement strand
GGTTTCCCCCACTCCACTTTTGGTCCTTCCTGAGTGAATCTAATTTGAGCCTTCAATTTTGCTAACAAATCCCTTCCTAGAAGGGGTGCAGGACATTCAGGAATGACCTGAAATGAATGAGTCACCTCTCCCTGACCTAGGTCTACGGTACGAGTTGTAGTCCATGGGTACATTTTCTGTCCTGTTGCCCCAATCACCACGGTCTTTTTGCTGTTTAGTTTTCCTAATGGTTGTTGGAGTACAGAATACTCAGCTCCGGTGTCTATCAGGAAATCCAGGGGGGTCCCCTCCACTTTTAGGGTTACACTAGGCTCGGGGAGGGGGTCCGAGCCCAATCCCCTCTAGTCATCTTCTTCCAATGCCAGCACCTTCGGAATTCTCCCTTTCCTCTCAGGGCATTCCCTCGCCCAGTGGCCTTTCTTCTTACAGCAGGCACATTGATCTTTTTCTAGAGGGTACCTTTGTCCCCCATTGCTCGTTCTCATCTTCTGGTTGCCCAGGTACCCTGTCTGCCTAGGTCTCACCCTCACCTCTTTCCTGTCCCCTGCTACTGTGGCCAGGATTCTTGCTAAATTCTTGTCTTGCCTGCGCTCCCGCCTATTCTCCCTTTCTTCAGTTTCTCTTCTTTCCCTCTCTCTCTGTTCCTCTGCTTCTTGCTTTTCTCTCTCTCTCCTTTCTTTTTCTGTCTCTCTTATGAAATACCTTCTCAGCCTCTCTAACTATGTCCTGTAAGGACATATTCTGCAGACCATCTAAGCGCTGTAATTTCCTTCTGCTATCTGTTGCTGATTGCCCCATGAAGGCCATAGCCACCGCCTGCTGCTGATCCTCAGAGGTCGGGTCAAAAGGGGTGTAGAGTCTATAGGCCTCCATCAATCGTTCTAAAAACACAGAAAGGGGTTCTGTTGGTCCCTGCAAAACTTCTCTTACCTTGGCCAAATTGGTGGGTCGTCTAGCGGTCCCTTTGAGACCTGCCACAAGAGTCCAGCGATAGCCGGCCAGCCTCCCCCTACCTTGCTCGGTGTTGTAATCCCAGTTGGGGCGGTCCAAGGGGAATCCAGCATCAATCTCATTAGGGAGGTTAGTCGGGGCCCGGTTCACTCCAGGCACATTTTTGCGGGCTTCTAGAAGGATCCTTTCCCTTTCCTCAGTGGTGAAAAGGACCTGTAAAAGCTGTTGGCAATCATCCCAGGTGGGCTGGTGGGAAAACATTAATGACTCCATCAGGCCAGTTAACCCTGCCGGATTTTCAGAAAAAGAAGGATGGTTATTTTTCCAGTTGTAAAGATCTGCAGAGGAGAAAGGCCAGTATTGGAGAGGCTGGAGCTGGGGAGGGTCCACCGGGGGACCGTATGCACTGAGGGGTAAAGCCACAGTGGAGTCAGGCACCCCTGGTCCCTGTGTAGGGCTCTGGGCACAGCGGCTCCTAGTTCCTGCAGCTGGCCCATTTCCAGCCACTCCTCCGACTTCAGAATCTGGGGTAAAGGGTAAACCATAAGGGGGGGGGGAGGTGGTGGTGGCTCAGGCCACTCAGGAGGCTCTACCATCTCGGGATAAATTTTAGGAGGAGAGGAAGGTGCAGGGGGCAGCCTCTCAGGCTGAGTCGTGCCATTGTTCCTCTGAGTCCATACTTTGAGTTTGCAGTCTGATTCTTTGAGAGCCAGAACTCGGGAGTCTGGCCTCTGGGTCCCCCATGGTTTGACCCATGGTGGAGGGTTTCGGACCAGGTCATGACCACACGACGATGTATGTCTGCTGATCGGGATGAGACCCTGGTCCAGGCTGAAAAACAAGACTTTTAATAGAAGAGATTATGGTTGCATCAAAAGTACCCTCATGCAGCCAGCCGACTCCAAACGTTGGCCACTCTGAGGAGCAAAACATCCGCCAAGGTCCTTTCTTCACTTGAACTGACAAGTCATGTGCCCTATGTCTAACTTCTGTCTAATGGTCCAACGTCAGGGACAGGGGTGTCGTCACTGCCTGTCCCATCGCAGTCACAAAAAAATCACAAACACAGCACAGAAATTCAGACAAAGAGTAACACAACAAGAGAGGCCCAAGTGGAGCCAATCGAACAGGTTTGATGTCCTAGAGAACAGACCCACACTCCCCTCGAGTGTTTCTCCCCTCGCTTCCTGTGGGGTTCCTCCTGGGCGTCCCCGAGGATCCCCAATCCACTGGGACGTCTCCCAGGGTACTAGTCAGTGGTCCTGACACGTCTGTCGACCAGCTCCCTTTCCCCCTCATGGAGGGCAGGGAGTTGCTGACTGAAAATAAACTCTCTGGGGACTCGAACCCCAGACCCTGCCATCTATAAACCCTGTCATCTCGGGAAGCGGATAACTACAAATCTACAGGTTGTAAAGCAAGCAAACAGTTCCTAGACAAATGGAAAACACATAGACAGACAGACGGATCACATGTAGGAACTCACCTCCAAGGGGTCTTCGGAGAGTCAAGGGTGGTCGTAAATCCCGCAGACAAGCCCCCAAATGAAAGACCCCCGGAACTGGGGAGATCCTTATTCAAGTCTCGGGATGACACGACCACCCAATGACTCATGAAAAACCGAACTTGCTGCAATCACATGAGGTTTATTGGGGATACTGGTACCGGGTAGATCTCATGACCTTGCCAGTCAGAGGAGTTCCACGCCGAACACAAGAAGTGTGGGGTATTTAACCCACAAGTTGGAAGCAGGGAGAGGGTTACAGTGGAGACTTTCAGAGGGACCCAACCCAAGGTACTCAGTTAGGGAGGGGAACACATTCATTCTAGGAATGTAATCTTCATCTATAGGTCGGCAGGGTGGAGAGTCTCATAAACCAGTAGGCCTTCATTCTTAGTTCCGCCCTCATAGTGGATCATTCAGGAGGGGCAGGTATCAGGAACCAGAGCCCTGAGGCTCTGGGTTAGCAAAGTTCCTGGAACTAGCTACTCCACCCTTTTTGGCTTGTGGCAGAGGTTTTTCATGCACCCTTTTAGGTAAAAGTTATACATTATACATTCTAAGATTCTCCAGCCTTTCAGTACGAAGAAGCCTTGATTGGGGCACAACTTGGCTTTGTGATTCTCTTGTTCTTGAACTCTATATTTCAGGTCCTTCAGTCCTTCACCCGAGGGAACCCAAGTTCGTGAAACTGCGGGACAGTTTCACTGTACATGTGATATCAACTTAAGAAAATAACTTCTCAGTTGCGTCAATATAAATTATTGTGAAATATTGTGGGATCATGAAAGGCAGCCTGTTTTCTGGTTGGGTTAGGTTTAAACCCTGGAGACGCAGCAGATAACTCTGCAAGGAAGTTTGACAAGCTCCCAGATACCAGGCTCCTGACATGAGGCCCTAGCTCCATAATTCTTTGGCCATCAGTCACGTAGGGCAATGCCTCTGAAAGGCTGGAGAATCTTAGAATTTAAAATGAGGGCATTTAATACAAATGTATGGTGTATAACCTTTACCTAAAAGGACATGAAGGGCCACTGTAGCCAGCCAGAAATATAAAATGGCCAGTTCCAGGAACCTAGAGCCTCAGGGCTCTGGTTCCCCATATCTGCCCCTCCTGAATGATCCACAATGAGGGCGGAACTAAGAATGAAGGTCTAGTGGTTTATGAGACTCTCCACCCTGTCAACCAGTAGATGAAGATTACATTCCTAGAATGAATGTGTTCCCCTCCCTAACTGAATACCTTGGGTCAGGTCCCTATGAAATTTTCCACTGTTTTTATGTTCTGTTTCCATGGTAACTCTCTCTCTCTGCCCCCACCTTCCTTTAAATAACCTACACTTCTTGTGTTCCAGGTGGAACTCCTCTGACTGGCAAGGTCATGAGATCTACCCCGGTACCGGTATCCTCAATAAACCTCATGTGATTGCAGCAAGTTTGGTCTCTCGTGAGTCATTGGGTGGTCGCGTCATCCCGAGACTTGAGTAAGGATCTCCCCAGTTCTGGGGGTTTTTCACCTCAAGTCCCTTCTATTCTGTCTAGACTTCACCCCCACAGTTACCTGACAATAGCCAGGTAAACGGCCCACTATAAAAGGGGCTGCTTGTCCCCTCCTCTCTATCTTACTCTTACCCCTGCTTTCTGCTTGCTTCTTTCTTGCTCTTTTGTTCCACCTCCTTCCACATTCCCTTCCCCACTCTCTCCAGCCTCTACTTCTCTACTCTCTCCCTCACTCTGCCTTTCTTTATCTCTACTCCATTACAATAAATGCCTTAAAACCATGGACTACCTCTTCTCATTGGACCTGCCATGCTAGAGCAATGGAGCACGTCTTCTCTAAAGAATGTCATGTCTAATCTCCTGCAGGAGGCCTCCCTGCATTCCCAGACCCTGCTTCCAACAACCCAAGCCACCTCTGAGCATGACAAGGACTCTCCTCCCCACGGAAACCAGCTGGAGCACTCTCCTCCAGCCCTTTCCCCTTCGGCCTGAGCTAGAGCCAGCCCCTTGGGCCCCAACTCTGTTCTCAGCTCTTCTGTAGCATCTAGCAGCATCTGTGAGGTCCAAGAGCCTGAGAACCTGTGGTCCTCGGCCTCTGGGCAGGCCAAGCAGGTACTTGGGGACCTCAAATTGTGCTTCCCCACCCCTGGAGTGGGGTCCTGCAGCTTCTCAGAGCCCAACTGCAGCAGTGTGTGGGATGCACAGGCCCTTGGCCCTGTGAAGGGGAATGCCAGGGCCAGGAAGCAGGAGAGGGTGGGTTGGTGTGCAGGGAGATGGGAGGGAACAGATTTGTTTGTTTGTTTGCTTGTTTTTGTTTTTATTTTATTTTTCTCTATTTGTTTTCGGAGGGGAAACTGGGAAAAAAGATATCACATGACATGTAAATAAAGAAAATATCTAATAAAAATAAATAAATAAATAAATAAATAAATAACATGTAAAACAAAAAAACCTTTCTGTGTCTGCCCTACCCAGCAGCCCCAGCCCCAAGCAGACAAGGGACACCATTTTAACACACAAGACATTTTCGGTTTTAGTGAAAATTGACTCACCTTAAACACAGATATGCAATTTGGTGATATCTTCAACACAAGATAAAGCTTCCTAAAGATGCATGTTATCAAATCACAATTAACAAATTGTAGTCAAATCCTATACAAATTAATCTTTAATTTTAGACTGCATTTGTTTAATTCTTTCATTTGATACAGTTAAAAATGTTTAATATTAAAACAATCTAGTATTATGTTTGATATCTTAAGGTATATTTAAACAGAGTATATGTTTAAAGTTTTAAAAAACTGGGTTTTTTTCAGGTATTGTATTTGAAGAGGTTTGTTTTATTGCTTTCAAGTACTTTTTGTAAAAATGACAAAGGTTCTGTAATTTTATGTTTGTATAATGCACTTACCACTTACAAAATATATAAACAATCAAAACTGTATTTCTTATTTCTTATAAAGTCTACAGGAATAATCTCTTTGTCATTGTATGCCATCAAGCATACAACTGAATAGTCCAAGGCCACAGTCACAAATCTTGTATGAGTGCCATTAAATCACAGGACGTTGATTTATATAGCCACTTACTGGAGATTGCATACATCTACCCATCATTCCAACCACAACGGTTTACACCTGAAGGGGTGTTGCTGAGTCTTCTCAGGTTCATACCTTTACACTTAATCCTTTGCACCTGAGTCATTCTTGGGTTTTGTTACCAATATCTCTCTTAACCTTTTCTCTTTTTTTTATTAGATGTTTTTGTTATTTACATGTCATACAATATATCCTTTCCCAGGTTCCCTTCTAAAAAATAAATAAATACAATAAAATAAAATAAAAAACAAAAACGAAAACAAACCCCTGTTCCCTCCTTCCTCTCCCTGCTCGACACCCCACCCTTTTCTGCTTATTGGCCCTGGCATTCCCCTACACTGGGGCATAGAGCCTTCATAGGGCCAAGGGCTTCTCCTCCAATTGATGACTGATTTTTTTCACCCTCTGCTATACATATGCTGCTGGAGCCATTAGTCCCACCATGTGTACTCTTTGGTTGGTGGTTTAGTCCTTGGGAGCTCTGAGGGTACTAGGTAGTTCATATTATTGTTGTTCATCCTAAGGGGGGGCTGCAAGCCCTTCAGCTCCTTGGGTCCTTTCTCTAGCTCCTTCATTGGGGACCCTGTACACAGTCCAATGGATGACTGTGAGCCTCTACTTTTGTATTAGTCGGGTACTGTCAGAGCCTCTCAGGAGACAGCTATATCAGGCTCTTGTCATCCAGCACTTGCTGGCATCCACAATAGTGTCTGGATTTGATGATTGAATATGGGAAGGATTCCCAAGTGGAACAGTCTCTGGATTGTCCTTCCTTCAGTCTCTGATCCATAGTTTGTCTCTGCAACTCCTTCCATGGTTATTTTGTTCCCCCTTTTAAGAAGGAATGAAGTATCCACACTTTGGTCTTCCTTTTACTTGAGTTTCTTGTGGTTTGTGGATTGTACTTTGTGTATTCTGATCTTCTGGGCTAATATCCACTTACCTTTTCATCTGAAGTTTATTTTTAACACAGGTGACACTATTGAAATATCACTACTCCTTGCTTCACTTGCCCAGGGAGGAGGCAGGAATACTAATATCTGTGTGCAAGATTTTTTTTTCCTTTCATCTGGAGTTTCTTTTTTTTTTTTAATCGGATATCTTATTTGTTTACATTTCAATGTTATCCCCTTTCCAGGATTCCCCTCTGCAAACCCCTATCCCATCCCTCCTTACCCTGCTTCTATGAGTATGCTCCCCACCCACCTATCCACTCCTGCCTCATTGCCCTAGCATTCCTCTACACTGGGGTATCAAGCCTTTACCATCTGCAAAATTTTAACCCAGAGTTGTTCTTTGCAGGGCTCTCTGCAGGCAGAACCAGGTGAGGGGTGGGGGGGGAGGG
>NW_022196909.1:56369917-56380529 GCF_008632895.1 Mastomys coucha | reverse complement strand
GGAGAGAGAGAGAGAGAGAGAGAGAGAGAGAGAGGAAGAGAGAAAGAGAGAAAGAGAGAAAGAGAGAAAGAGAGAGATAGAACCAGCTCCAGCCAAGCCAAGCTTCTCAGGGCTGAGAAGGAGTTTGTCAAAGCAGGAACTTCTTTTATTGTATCTATCTTTTCTTTATAAAGAGCTGAGAGGGGAGGTAGAGTTTTCAGCTGAGGTGAGATGACTTAGGGGGAGGGGAAAGTTGATGATGGGTATAGGGTGACTGAAGAGCCAACAAAGTTACTCTATGTCAGCAGTAGCTAGGCAAAGGCAGGCTTAAGCAGGTCATTCTGAGTCACTCCAGTCAGGAAGCGACTCAGACAGTTTACAAAACTCGAGCCAGGCTTGGGTTTGTCCTCAAGGCCCAAACCAGGGCTAAATAGTGCTAAACATCTCCTGTGTAAAGGAAAGAGTAGAGCAGAGACTGAAGGAAAGGCCATCCAGTGACTGCCCCACCAGGGAATCTATCCCACATGCAGACACCAAACCCAGACACTATTGCAGATGCCAAGTGCTTGCTGACAGGAGTATGATACAGCTGTCTCCTGAGAGGCTCTGCCAGATCCTGACCAATACAGATGTGGATTCTTGAAGCCAACCATTGGATTGAGCATAGAGACTCTAATGGAGGAGTTAGGAGAAAGACTGATGGAGCTGAAGGGACCTTATCTGGCATCAGTGGGAGGGGAGGCCCTTGGTCCTGTGAAGGCTTAATGTCTTCAATCCAATCAATGCTACTCCATGACCTCTCCTTTGATTCTCCTGTTATTTTCTTACTCTGAACTTTTTATTGCAGATCTTTACCTCTTACCTCCAAACCTTGTGACCTTTAACCTGTGACTTCAGCATCTACATAGGTATTGTATCCTCTTCCATATCTCACTCCATCCTGCTATCTCCAGGTCTCACTCCCACACCTCACTCTACTTGGCACTCAAGGTCTCATTTTTAGAAATTCTGAACCGTCAGTGTTAAGTAGCATTATCAACTCTTTGAAAGTAACAGCACACCATACCATATTCTTACATTTTTATTGTCCAGTGAGAAAATGATAGCTGATAGCTAAACATACATAAGAGAATATTGAGAAAGTTTTGTGACATCATTTACTTTCTTCTTTAATTCTATAAACTGGGAAATTTTCTCCTTGTTTATATCAAGGACATTTTCCAAATCGTGTTGTTACTGACTTTCAGAAGAAAAGAAATATGGTTTAAATTTGAAGTGAAATTGTAAGATAAAGTTCTCCATTAGATCTGATTGATAAAGTCATTTTTATTGGCTTGGATAGATAGATTTCTATGTATAGTGAAAATGAATAAAATTAACTCAAAGATTGGCCCATGCATCAAGAGAATATAACATGCAAAAAGACATGCCATTAGCAAACACATTTTATAAATGATAATGAAAGTCATATTGATTTAGATGCTATCAAACAGATATTGACTAGAAATTAATTTCAATCCACCAAAATGGAATTGTACACAATAGGACTACATTAGTTTTGAGAAGTGAATAGCTTTGGCTATTTTAACTCATGCAAAACTATACTTTGAAAATCAACTGGAATATTTTACATTTGGAGTCTACATATTAGAGCTTTTTGTGTATGCCTTTACTGGGATGAAATATGATAGTACCATTTTTAGCTTCCCATTATATCTGATGGATGCCATCCTAACACAATTGCTTGTACAGCATGTCAGAAATAAGACACACTTGTCTAAAACAGCTATTTCACTAGGCAAATTTGGCTTTCAGTTATATTCTAAATGTGTCTCAAGTACTTTAAAAATAGAACTAAGTTATGTAAATACAGAACTTTGACCAGAAAAAATACTGTAGATGTTCTTAATCTCACTTAGCAGGGACAATAACAAAAGTAGTCACCCATGTGCTTCGAGCAGAGAAATAGACTGGGGGAATTTTTAAGCTTCTTTGTTGTTTATTTTAACTTTGATTATACTTTTTAGAGGATTTAATGTAATTGCAAATCATTTTTTAACATAATCCATTTGTAGTGGTAGAAGACCTTGTGTCCAGTTGAATTTCTTTATCAAGAATGAGACTAGCATAGACACCTTCCAAATTCAAACTATTTCCTTCCAGTCAGTACTATTTTGTGTGTTGAATGGAGATGTAGTTAAAATGTTAAAGTGTCATTTGCATTTAGAGTGTTCAATTTTCAGTGAATGTTTTCCTCCTATTTTCTTTTATGTCAGACTTCTGTAATCTCCACATAACTTTAAGCTAGCACTAAACGCATGACCGAAGCTATGTGGCAATTATGTACTTGGCTGGAAAAACTGGTTGACACATTATGTTTTCCAAAATTTTTATATGAAGCTGTCATTGTGATCATAAAGGATAAAAACAAGCAAGACATTCCCTTAAGAGTATTCTGTAGCTTGTTATTGCACATTAACTTGTTACAAACTCGTTCTTTTCCAGACTTCCTGAGATCTGCTCAAACCCTACTTTTCTTTTCTGCATTTCACCTGGGAAACTCCTCAGCTCTCAACTCAGTGTATAAAATTCAGGTATTTGTGCAGTCAAATTTTTTCAAAGCATAGGAAGTTTATAACTGTTTCCCATTGAGAAATAGCTAATCACTGTCTAATGAATGTCAACTACAGAATTCTTAGGTCTTACCACATTTAAGAGAAATAGCAGCCATTTTTAAAAGAAACATTCTCACTTGCATCTTCAGTATACTCTTTATCACACATGCACAATCTTCTTCTTCTTCTTCTTCTTCTTCTTCTTCTTCTTCTTCTTCTTCTTCTTCTTCTTCTTCTTCTTCTTCTTCTACTTCTTCTTCTTCTTCTTCTCCTTCTCCTCCTCCTCCTCCTCCTCCTCCTCCTCCTCCTCCTCTTCCTCCTCCTCCTCTTCCTCTTCCTCTTCTTTTTCCTCCTTCTTCTATGAAATATGTCATTTACTTATATTTGGTCTTTCTTAGAAGATAATAAATGTGTTCCATGATTATACAGGAGTGTGTACACTCAGCATAAATGATGGCTTTCCAATGGTGGAGTACATGCAGCCTCTTCCCCTAGTCTTTCCTCATCTTTTCACTCTAGCTTTTGTCCATGGTCACAAGTAATACATACAACTGGTTGGGATGAGTAGCTGCTTACACTGCTAAGGGTCCCATGACCCTCTGGCTTTGCCTTTTATGAGAAAACACCAACAGTCCACAAGCTCTTCTGTGAATGGTCTTTTACAAATGGCAGCTTGGATCTGAGGATTGTCTTGCCTCACAACTCCCTACCTCCAAAATCAGTAGCAAAATATGTTTTATTACCAAATAATTAGCTGTCTGTCTGGTATTTAGTGTGGTGACGAAAAAAAGAGTAATCTGGCAATAATGTCTTTAAAACATACATTTTCTTACGTATCTGTCTTAGTTAGGGTTTTACTGCAGTGAACAGACACCATGACCAAAGCAATTCTTATAAGGGCAACATTTAATTGGGGCTGGCTTACAGGTTAGGAGGTTCAGCCCATTATCATTAAGACAGGAACATGGCAGCATCCATGAAGGCATGGTACAGGAGGTACATCTTCATCTGAAGGCTGCTAGCAGAATACTGACTTCCTGGAAGCTAGTATGAGAGTCTTAAAGCTCACACCCACAGTGCCACAGCTTCTCCAAAAGGACCATACCTACTCAAATAGGGCCACACCTGGAAATAGTGCCAGTCCCTGGGCTGAGCATGTGCAAACCATCGCAATCCACTGCCTGGCCCCCATAGGCATTTTCAAACATATGAGTCTATGGGAGCCATACCCAAATATAGCATAATGTAAGAATATATTTAGTCCAACTTCAACAATGTTAAAAATTTCAACAATGTTGAAAGTCCAAAGTTCAAGGTCTCTCTTGAGATTCATCCAGTCCCTTAACTGTAATCCCCAAAGTGAGCCAGGAAACCAGCTGGACCAACTCCAAACTCTGCATCTCCTTGTCTGATGTCAAAGCAGTCTTCAGACCTCCAACTCCTTTTTCATATTTGTTGACTGTAACAAACTTCTTTCTCCTGCATTGGTTCCACTCTCTGTTAACAGCTTTCCTCAGCAGATAAGCCACAGCTCTGGCATCTTAAACATCTTGGGGTCTCCAAGGCATCTTCAGTGTTACAGCTTCTTGTTTCAAGTCTGGGATGATCTTCCACATATGATCTTCTGGGCTCCTCCAAAGGGCTGGCATCACTTCTCCAGCTCTACCCTCTGTAGCACTCTAAGCTCAGGTTGATCCACTTCACTGTTGCTGCTGTCCTTGGTGATAATACTATGGTACTGGCATCTCTAATACACCAGAGTCTTTTGCTGCAACTAGGCTTCACAAATACCCTTTCATAGGCTCTCTTCATGGTGTGAACCCTCAAACTTTTTACATGACCCCTTCAGTCCTCGGCTATCAACTGTAACTGAGGCTGCACCTTCACCAATGGCCTTCCATGGCCTCTCTCCATGTCAAGGCTAAGCTGCTTTTCATTACCCCTTCATGCCTTCAAATCTATTAACACCTGGGTGACTCATACCTTACCAAGTACAGCTGCAGCACCAGGTTCAATCTTAGTTATCTCTGTAACCCAATTTCTTTATGCTCTCAAAAAACACTTCCAAGATTTCACCTCAATGATGCTGGTATCTTCTTAATCACCACTAATTTCTTAGCTCCAGCTAACCAGTATTAATTGTCCCAGTAGTCCCTTCTATTCTGAACTCTAAAGCCAGAGTCATGTGGCCAAAACTGCTGAGTTCTGCTGTTTGCTGGGACTGGAACTTGGCCCCCTTGTTCTGTTACTTTATCACCAACTTTCTGTTCTCCAACTCCTTGACTGCCTATGCTTGGCTATTCTAGAACTTGCTCTGTAGACTGACTTTGAACACAGAGATCTGCATGCCTATCTCCTAAACACTGGTATTAAAGGTGTGGTTCACCAAGCCTGGACTTAAATGTTTCTTCACTTAGAACTTGCTGAGTTCTAGACTAATCTTGAATTCAAAAATCTCCTTGTATCGGTCTCCTGGGATTAAAGGTGTGTACTACCTTGCCTGGGTCTAAGCTTTTCATGCCCACCATGCCTCAAGATCTCCATGCCAAGATCCAGGTCAGAAACATGTGTCTTCCAGACACAAAACCTGGATCATAGGTGTAGCCTCCAGTTCTGGATTGTACTTCATTCCAAATATAGGTAAGTTGACAACAAGGAATATCCATTATCATATCACAACTGAGATCATCACTAGTACAGATGACAAGGACCTTTATGTACTAGGATAGTATATTATACCTTGTTCCAAGAAGGAGTCTCTTTGTTGTTCCTTGATTAACTTCATTGGTTTGTCTTAAAATTTATATTTGTAAGAATATATAATTAAAAGCTCAAACCTTATATTTGTTTTATGCTGCTTAAATACACATACGCATCTCTCCCTACAAATAGTCTCTTTTACTGAGATATCTCCTATTAGTCTCTGCCATTGCTCTAACAGAACAGCATCAATGGCTCTGTAGGACGTCTTTCTCCTCATAGCCGTTGTCTTTCTTGATTTCACTTAAGTTGCACTCCTACCCTTCATATATTGTAAGAACAGATATGATCTCTAGAAATAGGCTGGTTTCACTTTCAAGCTTTGACACGTCTGCTCCTTAGTGTGCTCCAGCCTTCAAATTACATCATGACAAAAGACACAGAATAATCACATCTTGATTTATAAAAATTTTTAAATGTACTTCTTCTAATTATAGTGATTGATAATATCACTTTCCCTTTTTCCTTATCCTTTCCTTATCCTTTTTTCAACTTTCTCCTGACTCCATTTGTGTTGGCTCAGGGGCCTTTCAGTCCCTAACTCCTTGAATAATCATGTCTACCTGGCAGCACCTTCAGAAATTTCCATGACTATGCCCCAGACACATAACCAAAATATCTGCTGAATATGTAGCTAGAACAAAAGTCACAACTTCTTCTGACCTATATATCACAATAGGATTGTTGTACTATTGTAGGTTTTTCCCTTGTAAATACTATACCCTGAGTTTTAATGCCAACAATACTTGGAGACAAGAACCTTTTCTTAGTCCTTGGCTAATAAAAGATACTATTTGACTTTATATGTGTGATGGACTGTAATTTGCTGGCCTGTATTGTAACAAAAAAAATATTATTTTTCTTTCCCGTTCTCTCCAAATCCTTCCATACAGCCTTGCTTGATATCTTCCCAATTCAGATCCTCATTTTTCACTAATTGTTATTACCTCTCTCTCTCTCTCTCTCTCTCTCTCTCTCTCTCTCTCTCTCTGTGTGTGTGTGTGTGTGTATGTGTGTGTACTTACTAAATACGTAAGCACTACTTGCCTACTTTCTCAGTTTTTTAATGTTATTTATACTTATGTTTTCAGGGCTGACTTGAGATCATATCAACATGACTGCCTATATATGAACTAAACAAATACAATAACAATGTGAACAAATACAATAACAATGTGTATGCTTTGCAGACCTGGGAAATCTCAGGAAGCCTTATCCTGATTCTTCAGAATGTTATCCAAAAGGTAGACTTCCTGATTTCAGCTCTTTGATTTTTAACTATTGGTGATCATTGCTAAAATTAGTTCTCTTTCTAAAGTGTCAATGTGGACTTTTTTTCTTTTAAAATTCTATCATTTCCTTCACATTTGTTAGCTGAGTTTTTTGATTTTGCTCTTGGTAAATATTTCTTACCTATTGACCTTTCCTCATGGTTTCTGGAGTTGTGATGTTGGTGTATTAAAAATATTAAGCTGTACTTTTTACTTTATTCTGTCTCTTCTTCTTCCTTGCCCAAATCTTCAATGGGCTTGTTTATTGAGATAAATGTCTACAAGACTAAGATACCCTCTGTGGCTACACTGATAACCTTCAGGGCTCCTTCTCTTTAGATGCTTTATGAGGCCCTTCATGTGCATCTCAGCCTTCCCTTTCTGCTCCCATTTTTAAATCCTTCTAAACATTTCTGGTCCATGTAGCAATTTAATTTTTTATTATGAAAGTGGAAAGGCATGGGTGATTTTTCCTGTATAAACTGTAGTTAATTACACAGCTGTGGGCCAGAGTTTTGTAGCCTCTATTTTGCAAAAACCTAAAGATTCCTTCCCCAGTTTAAAAGTTATCCTAAATGTCATTTTTATACATGAAAGGGAAGGGACCCAGAATAAGTTCTGGACTCAGATGATCCCTAGGCATTTCTTGAAGCCAAGTCTTTCTTTTATTTTCACTGGAAAGTGCGTTTTCCTTGATAGTTTTTGGTACATAGTATGTCCTTTAAAAGTCCTTGAATTTTGTCTTATTTTCATGTTATGGTTTTAGAAATAAGATTATTTGAAGAATTAGATTTTAATTCACCTGTGCCTGGATGATGATTTATTGCTCAGACATATCTTTTGAATATTTGTGTTTCTTGCTCTCTGTACAGTCGTCCACTTTGATAAGAACACAAGGGATGTATGAGATGCACTAGATAGAGGCTACATCTTATTCTCACTGACATGTCCTCCTAGAACAAGAGCAATGCATTCTGGGATATTTTTCTCTTATCATCCAATGTATGAGTCCTGAAACCCAATATGTAGACATTAACTGGTGACAGTTTATAGTTGTTTGTACAGTGTTTTATACATAAAAGTAACTAAAGATTATTAAGAGAGACCTTACGAATGAGAGGAAATTTAGCTATGTGCTTTGAAGTTAAGGATCTCATCAATGCCAGATCTGTTATCATCCTCCTACACTTCCCACCTGTCAGATGCAAAATGATACTCTGTTTGCTTTAGTGTTGAATACATAAATTCATAGATAAATGGCTAAATGGTTACACATAAGCTCAGTAAAATCATGAAAAAATAAGAGTCATAGTAACTATTTTTAATTGTAGCCATATTCACATATAGTAGATAACTGAGAGCAAAGTCTAATCTAAAGTTTATTTCAAAAGCAGATGTGCAGTACCTTTTCTTCAGTGTACTATCTGTGCTTCTCTAAGTTGGGGTTCCTATCATCTGGTTTCACTAGTATCTCCCTCTTCTTCACTGCTCTCATGAAACTACTCAGAGGCTTTATTCCTCAGCTGTGATGAAATCATGGTACTGAGACAATCTGTGTCAGCGTTCAAAAATTATATAAGATACCTCTGTCAAACATCTGGCTGGACACAGTACACATGATACAGCTTTATTTAAGTGAACCACCACAGTGTAGTGTAGTGTAGTGTAGTATAGTGTAGTGAGTGTGTGTTTGTGTGTGTGTGTGAGAGAGAGAGAGAGAGAGAGGGAGACAAAGAGGGAGTGAGAGAGAGTGAGAGAGAGATATTAGGATTTATTATATGAATGTTTAAGTACATCTGAAAAATATGGTTTCTTTATTTGAAATTTGTTTATCTTGTAATGTTGTGGAGTATCCACAAGAGAAGACTGCTCAGACATGGGCTTAAGCCAATAAAAAGTCTTTTTTATGGTGTCCACTGACTACACTGGGTGTTTGGGATCCCAGTGTATCATCAAGATCTTTTCCAGATGGGTTTTTTTTTTAAGACAAACATTGCATTGTAGGTTGACATACTTCAGTTAATAAGACCTGTTTGCCAGAAGCAGAAGCTAGGCAGCAAGGTTGGGACATTAGAGACTTTCTCAAAACTATGAAATTTTATGGGTTAGGTCTCTGTTTTTGTTTGGCTCATAGTGCAGTTTACATACTAGGTTTTCTGGCCCAAATGGTGCTTCCATCATAGAATCAGTTTGTACTAAGTTCTTGGGGCCTACTAGTGTCTGGGACCCTGTTACAATCAAAATAATTTTAAAAAGTAAAACGTTGAGGGAGGAGTTGCTTGGTTGATTGAGAAAATATGGTACACGTCGAAAGATGGTTTCACTGAGCACCAGGGAAACAATTTAAGCAGCAGATCTTGTGGAGATGTTGAACAGTAGAACCCAGAGGAACCACCACTTGCTTGTCACTTTCGGTGTCTCAAGTCCCTTGGTGAATTTAGGAGGTTAAGGATGCGAGAGATAGTTGTGATCAAGGGTTTTCAGTTTACTGATGTATTTAGTAGTGATTAAAAGATTTTTGAGAAATTGGCTTAAATATTTCAGGCTGGGGGCTAGAGAGATGAAACTGCGGGAAAGAATGTGGGTTCAACAACTGAAGGCCTGAATCTAGATCCTCAGTACTCATATATAAAGCTAGGTGTAGCCACAGATGGAAAGATATGGGTGACTTGCTATGCTCTTTTGGCCATCGGCCTAGGAATAGATTCATTAAAAGACACTCTTTCCAAGGAATAAGGAAAAAGGTGATGAAATATGGACCTGGATGACACCAGCCTGCACTCACACACAGGAAATTAGTCTATATCTTAGAAAAATATTTCTATAAAAATTCCATGAAAAATCTAGATTAGGAAATGAAATATCACTTACCTATTGTAGATATTTTTCCAGACAATAGAATATGAGTGAATAAAATGATACTAGAGATCAGGAAAACTGGAAATTTAGAATATCAAATTATTTATATTGATTGAATGAAAATGGGAGGACAGTAGGGAGAGAGAAGTGAATCCTTAGAAATGATGACAGCTAGTAATTCCTAAGAAGTATTTCCTTTTGGTGACCATAGCGAAAGCACTGTGTGCATATTTTTTACCCCTCTCTTCTATTGAAAACAGGTGACAAATGAGGGCAAGCCATTTTTATTTATTTTTTATTTTTGCTCAAGAATATAACTAACAAATTATATCTTCTTCCATCTCAGAGGAGAAAGAAATCAATGACATTTGCTCAAGTGTGGCTATCTTGACTGACTTATGAAAAATTCAGGACATTCAAAAGAGATGCCTGAAATACCTCTATATGTAAACGGCAAGATAAGCACTAATTTATGGTCTCCTTTGTCCCTAAACTGATATATTTGAAAGACTACTAACGTTTCTGCTATATATTTCCAGGGTCAAACTCATATTTTAGTATTTCTATGAATAAATATCCTGCTTGTCTGAGATAAAGGTCATTTTGCTAGGAGAGATCTAGGACTACAGTTTACAAAAACCATTAAAGGGATAACGATCCTTATGTTATCCTTGGGACAGACAGACTCTACATCCAGACAACTGCTCTTCAAATTTCTTAAAATGAATTCTTTGTTGAGAAGCTAAAATCACAAGGACAGTTAACACTGAATCTAAAATTGAAGAACAAGATGTTTACAAAACTTCTTTCTGTAATTTAAACACCTGCTAATATTTTTTAAGAACCCAGGATATAAAAAGGAAGGATGTAAGCAGTTAAGTTAAACAAAGATTTATATATATATATATATATACATATATATATGTATATATATATATACATATATGTGTGCATATATATATAAATATATATACATATTTATATATATATCCTGCCAAAGCACTGTGTGCACATTTTTTAACCCTCTCTTCTATTGAAAACAGGTGACAAATGAGGGCAAGCTTGTAGGATACCGACCAGCAGCTTCCTACTAGCGTGGGTTTCCACGAACCGGGAATGTGGGAGACC
>NW_022196909.1:56317472-56360747 GCF_008632895.1 Mastomys coucha | reverse complement strand
ATATATATATATATATATATATATATATATATATATATATATATATGCCATAACTGAAGTATACATAGGACAGTTTGGTAGGAGAAAGAATTCATTTAAACGTATACTCCTGAATGACAGATATATGGGACAGTATATATTAATGGCCTCATAGAAGTAAAAAGAATTTGTGCCTTTAACCCAGGGAGAGCATGCATGCTTGGTTTCACCTTTCAGATGAAGAAAGAAGAGTGTCATTTGTAGGCTGGGGCTTACATCTAAACGTAAAGAACTCAGTAAAGCACCAGGAAATGTTTGCTTCTAGGAATTCTCTATCTACCATCATGAGCAAGATTGCCCACTTTGACTGATAGTAGCTAAGTAAAATCTCTGCTGGGAACTTGCACCTTAAACTCTTCCTGAGCAAAGAGATATTATAGACACTAGTGATTCAAGTAGGAGACAGAACAGATCTATGGAAGAATAAAGACCTTACAAATATGGCATCTGTGAATACCCCCACACACACATTTATATACAAACACACATGTATACACATAAATAATAAAATAAAAATTTGTATATTCATATAAAATAGATATAAAGAAATCAAATTGCAGTGGATCAAAGCTTAGCTTATACCAAATCAAAAATGGAACACAAAATAAAAATTTTATTTTCTGGCAAGTTATTAGTTCAGTTCTGTTCTAGCCAAACCAAGTCACATTTTAATCCAGACTCAAGGTCAAAGAACATTTTGCCTCAGCAAGTGAAAGTATGTAGTCACATTGTAAAGGGAATGAGACTAGGAGTGCTTGAAGCATGAATGACTTTCGTTCCATTTACTGTATCAGAAAGAATTCAAATACAACTTGAATTACATGAGTCTTATTGTCAATTAATAGCTTGGAGCTAATCAAAACCTCCATTTTCTACATGGAATTAATGTGCTATGAAGAAGTAAACAATGTCAAATTTGAAAAGCAAAAGTTATTGTTGAAGGGAATTTGTCATATTAGATAACATGTTTTGATATTAATAAGCTAAATTTTCCATGACTTGTGGAGCTTTTAAGTTATAAATATACATGCACCCTTGTCTACCCTTCATAATTAAGAAAGTTTTAGTATGATCATCCTTTGTTCTGATATTACATTATAGTTTCAATGTGTTTACAATGCCTTTTTTATTTCACAAATCCTCTTCTAATTCTTCAAATCTATGTCAATTTTGAAAGGTCATGGGTTCTACTATTTCTTCCAAAAATATCACCCTTGTGTGATTAGCTTGTTAAAATGTGTTTGATTTTGTGCATATTAATTGGCTTTAACAAAGAAAATAATAAAGATACAGAAGAGGTTAGAATGTATACAGTTTAAGCTGGATATATATAAGATAAGCAAGCATTTCAGCATTCAGGTCATTGGAGAATACTGGAAGGTGTCAGGTTAATTTCCACCTCATTGATAAAATTTTAGTAGAGGGAATGCAAATATTAAGGAATATTTATCAGTGAGGAGCAATGGCTCCCAGAACTCAAGCGAGCTTTAGTAAAAAAAAAAAAAGATGCAGGCAGCATTTTCAGAGTTATCAGGAATATAGTAATCACAGAGGAGCTTGTGAGCTAGAGTAGTAGCTGGAACACAGGGATGTTTCAGATCAAAGATTCAGTGCAGCAAGCAAGGTAAAGACTAACTGTGTTAAGAGTGCAGTATGGACCAAGGCAAAGGGACAGTATTATCTGCCAGAGTCATTTCTTCATTCTGCACCAAAAGAGTTAATCATAAATCTATGTAAAAAGGTCCTACATGTTGGGCATTTCTTTCTCACTTACTAGTTGCATAATATTCAATAATTTTTTATTATTTCTAAGATTTTTTTCATGCACACAATAAGAATAGTAATGATGTACTCTTAAGAACCCACCTCCAATGACTCTTATGAGAATAGCATGAGTTGGATAGGAGTTTTCTTTGCCTAATTTCCCTAGGTAACAAATGACTTCAAGACTTAATGGCTTAAATAATCACACTCTTATTTATTTATTCATTTGTCACATTGTAAGGGCGACTCATTTCTGATTTCCTCAGTCTCTGGTGTCATGGCAAAAGGGATTGGAAACACCATGCAAATATTTCTTTTTCACATATTTTTCCACTTAAAGAAAGCTATTAGCTGAGGGCTTATCTAGACTGTGAACAGCAAGGAACACAGGTCAGGGTGAACCTCAGTATTGAGCAAGCACTCACTGGAGTTTAGGTACAATCTATACTCCAAAAAAAAAAAAAAATGATCTGGATGTAGATTCCCTGTTATCTTGGACCTCCTCACTCAATGAAAATGAGGACATGACCAGTATTAGGTCCAGAGACATCTGGAAGAGACAAAAGCAAAGAAAGTTGTAGACTAGATATTGCCTGTAAACTGAACCAAGTCATGAGGAGACAGGGAACAAGAGAAGAACAGAAAAGAGAGGGAGCAAAAAGAAAGCCAAGTATTAAGAACATATGAACCAAGAGAGCTTGTAGCCAAAATAGCCAGCTTAGATAGGAAAGGGAAGCTGTGAGTTGGGAGGTAAGGCTCAGCACCTGGAGAGGTTTAGAGCAGGTTTGATGGTTTGTATATGCTTGTCCTAGGGAGTGGCACTCTTAGGAGTTGTGGCCTTGTTGGAGTAGGTGTGTCACTATGGGCTTGGGCTTTAAGAATTTCACCCTAGCTGCTTGAAAGCCAGTCTTCGACAAGCAGCCTTCAGATGAAGATATTGAACTCCTAGTTCTGCCTGCACCACGCCTGCCTGGATGCTGCCATGCTCTTGCCTTGAAAAAAAAATGGACTGAACCTCTAAACTTGTAAGCCAGCCCCAATTAAATGTTGTCCTTTATAAGACTTGCCATTGTCACGGTGTCATGTTCACAGCAGTAAAACCCTCAGACAGAAGTGAGCAAGGTTGAGAAGTGCTGAGAGGTACCAGGACTCTGTAGCAGTTACCCTAAGACAGAAGTGAACAAGGATGAGAAGTGTTGAGAGGTACCAGGACTGTGTAGCAGTTACCCTAAGACAGAAGTGAACAAGGATGAGAAGTGTTGAGAGGTACCAGGACTCTGTAGCAGTTACTTGCTATACTGGGAGAAGCTGCATCCAGAATCTGCTTTGATAAATTAATGGGTACCTCAGTTAATCATTTTCCTGAGTTTCTTTGGGACTTAGACTACCATATGACACTTAAAATGCAAGTTTCAAACAGTAAGATTGAGCCAGGTATAGGCAATATGGACTTTCTATGGCTCAGTTCAGTAGGTACAAAAAATTTTCAATAGCATTATTTATGTCAAAGCTACCACAGTGTTCCAAGACTTCCAAGGAAACTAAATGACACCAAATGTTCCTTGGAAGAGAGTCTAATTCCAGGAAGAGGATGAAGAATGTTGAGGAGCCATGTTTTTAATACAGTGTTTGCCATAAATATATACAAAGTGTTCTTCTAGGCAATATAGAATATATGCAAATATAAAGAGCTTGAGGTAAAGTATTTTAAAAATTCTAATTGTTGTGACTGAGTATGTTGCTCATTTTTTCACATAAAGATGTCCAGTGTCAGTAAATGAATGCATTTCTGCTGTCTCCTTGGACTATAATTACAGCAGTAGCAAATGAAATTTCCTGATAGTTAAACACATTCTAACAGCTATGATTAAAATTCTGAGTATAAAGTTAAAAGCCTTTCAAGGTTTTATGTGGGTTGGCTTAATAGATTCAGTAAAAATCAACTGGGCTCTAACTGTGTACACACGATCATCCTGTCAAGGAGTGGATGGATTTATAGGACTTTAAATTTTTTCTCTTCTATTCTTCCATTCATTTAAATGCCCAATAAAATCTTTCACCATTTTAATAAGCCCGAAGTAAAGACAAGCATTTAACGTCAAACACCAGATTGTATGTTTCTCAAGGAGGAGAGGACTCTCCTTGCTGTGCAAACTCTTCTGGGTTGCACAACTCAGAACTTACTCAGGAGGTCGCAGGCATTATGTGACTACGGTTTAGGATAATGAAGCACACCTGGCAGCAGAAGCATGGGTCAAGTTTATGGGATTTATGATCTTTGTCAATATGTCAACTCAGTCTCAGGATTATCTATATCCACAAGAGTCGTAGGAAGGTTAACAAATATATATTTATTAATATCAGAATACCAGAAACATAGAATGAAACAATAAAAGCAAATGCTACTGAAATTTTTCTTTAAGTAGTTTTCTTTGAAGTTGTTGTTTTACTGATTTTAAAATTATAAATACTTCATTTCACCCTTTCCTTTTCCCTTTCCAATCATTTTCATGTAATACTAGTGGCTTTCTCTCAAAATTGTGGCCTCCTTTTCTTCCACTATTATGATACCCACAAATGCACACACATATACACATGCACATAAATATGCTCACATACACTCCTAAATGTTTAAATACAATTTATTCAGTCTATATATTGTTACTTGAATGCATATGGCTTAAGGGATTACTTTGCCATTTCTGCATTTAACATACACATAAGCACCCAGCTATGTTTTGGGAGTCTGAAAGAATTATAATATCAAAGGTAACCTTAAAGGTCTATACAAGGAAAGGGGGTATTGATTTTTTTTACAACCCATAATAATTTTATTTCTATAAGTCTTATCTTTGGCATGCAAACCTGCATCTTCATATTAGGAATGGTCCCAGTTTAACATTTAAAGTGCCATTTCATATTGTGAAACACATATCCATGCCCAGTTCCAACCACTAAGGAACCTGCATGACTCAATTTGAAGGCAAAAGCCATTATACTGTATTGTTAAAAATAAACTTCCATTTACTGAAATAGCTAAGTTTCTGATTTTGATTCTGTTTCTAGAAGGCTGTTTTGTTCAAACCAATGACCTTGACATGTATTCAAGGATACCCTAACCCTCCCTAACCTTCCTTAATCATTCTTCCTAGTCTCCCTAATGGTGACCAGTTGGTGGAATTATATTTTTTTTTTGAGATATTTTAACATTTCCTTATTGCCTCATCGTCTCTCTTCTGTAAATCTGCTTTGCAAATACTTGTGAATTTAGTCCTTAGAAGGAGCTCAAGAAATGGACTCAGGGCTGGACTTCCTAAATTGACTAAGGATATAGTTGGTGGCCAGCTCATGGGTGTACCTCAATAAAACCAAGCTCAAAATTGTGATAGTGGTTTTTTTGGGGGGGTCCTGGTTAGGATTGACATTTTCTGGAAGCCTCAGAAAGATTCAGACCACCCTCCCATATTCTAAAGCCAAACCTTCACTCTGGAACTCCAGGGATGAGAGCCATTTGAGGAGGCATGTTCCTTGGGATGTTCCAAGACTCAGAAGACACATTCAAATTGTATACTATTGGGGCAAACTGTGGAGCTGAGAAAGCAACAAGCATTTATAGAGGTCTCCTGGTGAGTCATTGTCTGATTCTCTTTTGTGGGATTCCTATCTGGGACATGAAAGGAGTTATATGGGACCCCAATATTCTCCCGTTGTAGGAAAAAAAGGAAGATGTTAGATTATCTGCCTGAGATTCTTGGTCTGTTTTTTTTGACTTGCCTTGTTCTTGTAAGTCTTGGTTTTAAACATCTTATTTTTGGCTTCGTTTCTATTTGTTCTGTCTTTTCTACTTTCTGTATTAACTGGTTTACATTATGGTGGCTGAAATAATGAATAGCATATGTAATAAACAATCCTCATAAGCCTTTAGCTTGTGTTCTGAAGAATTTTGAGGAATGTTGACAAATTTTACCCACCTATAGTCAAGGAAGATTATAGTTATCCTATCATCAAGAGTCACCTCTGAACATTCTGTGAAACCGAATGGCCTACATTTGGGGATGACTGGTTTTCTCAGGAGACTTTTGATCCTCAAATGTTCTGGACAATGATAAATGTTCCCTTGGTAAATTCAGCCACCAAGATCAAATTGAATGTATCTTGCTTTGGGATGAAGCAACTTCTAATCCATCGCCTGGATGAAGGTCTAATGTGGTTCACAAGCAGCTAAGTGCCCAAGCCATGATTGTTATTAGACAGGGGGCCATTTGAGGGCCTTTGGCAGATACCCAGGTGCTCCCTCTGAAACCTTTTCTAATGGATTCATAGGCTGAAGCATGCCCCCTCACTCTATATTTCCATATTTATTCTGTTTACTTCCTCACATGAACTTCCACCTTCACCATTCTAGTCCCCACCCTGTACAATGTACCTCTACCCCACCATCTAGCTCTCCTGTATCTGCCCATGTCTTTTGCTTTCCCACACTTGCCATGGGATCGTATATAATGTCCCAACTCTTCCTCTGATTCCCAGTTGTGTGGCGGCACCTCCTTTGATCCTTGCTACCCTACAGCCATTTTCTGACAATGGTTGCCTGCTATTATTTTTTCCACTAGGGATGTCTATAACTGGAATAACCAGAATCCTCTTTTAGCACTAACCCTAATTCCTTTATTTCTTTAACTGATTCTATCTTTTTCAATTGTCTTTCTACATGGGACAACTGTCAGCAGATTCTCTATACCCTCTCCTCACTACTGAAGAAAGGGAATGATTCTCATGAAAACTACTGAAGCACACCTCAGAACGGCTTTAGTGGCTCATGACCAGAGGGCAAAGCCAATCCACCATGCTCTGCCAACATGGAGACACAAATGTGACTACAACACAGAGGAAAGTAGCAGAGTACTCAGTAAGTAGCACCAGGTTCTGTTAAAAGGGATGAAATGGCAGTCCAAAAGCCCATAACCACATTTAAGATATCAGATGTAAAAGAGGTCTTCTGCTTCCATGAAGTACCTCCTGGAGAGCATTCACTTATTCACCACTAAAGAACTAGGGCACGTCTAAAGGTGATTAACCTAGCCTTTGTTACTTTATTGTCTCCTTGTCTTGGTTAGGGGTTTTATTGCTGTGAAAGATGCCATGACCAAAGTAACTCTTATAAAGGCAAACATTTAGTTTAAGCTGGCTTACAGTTTCAGAGGTTCAGTCCATTTTTATCATGGTGCAAAGCTTGGCATCAGACATCATGCAGGAAGACTTGGTGTTGGAGGAGGCAAAAGTTCTACATCATGATCTGAAGGCAGCTAGGAGGAACCTTTCTTCTACGCTGTGCAGAGTCTGAGCATCGGAACCTCAAAGCCCACCTCCACAGTGACACACTTCCTCCAACAAGGCCACACTACCTAATAGTGCCACTTCCTGATCCAAGCAAATTCAAACTACTACATCTCTAATATGTGTAGTAAGATTCAAAAGATGAATGGCTTTGCAGCACAGAGCAGGTCAGAACTGTTAGAGAAAGCCCAGAAGATGTTTGACCACAGAGACAGCAAAGAAGGTCATTTGATAATGATGGTGCATGCCACTGTGGCTGTACTTCAAGCCCTAGGCATTTTCAACTCTGTTCATGCATCCCATGATAAAAAAACATTCTTTGCAAAAGGACCAATGTGCACAATGTGTGTACAGAAAACATGGGTCACTGGAAAAATGACAGTCCACTTCGGAAACAGGAGGACTTCCCCAAGCCAAGGAAATTACAGCTATGGAGGATTATCAAGGCCAAACTCGACCCCCAGAGCCAATTATAACCTTCACTAATCGGTGAGCAACCTATGAAGATTTCTGGTGAACATGGGTGAGCTACTCATTCAGTATTATGGGAGCTCCTAGGAACCCTTATCAACCAAACAATGGAGATCGGGGATAAAAGGGAATATATATACATAAATGGAACACTAACCAGACAACCTAGAACAAGCAACTGTGACTCATTCTCTTATTGTTATTTCTGAATGTCCCTACCCTTTTATGGGATGAAACTTCTTGAACAAGCTTCAGGCAGTAATATCATTCTTAGGATATACTCCTAGGTTGCTTTGCTTTGCCAAGGATTTACCTATAACTTACCTAATAAGTGAGGAATATCTTGCCAATCAGCCTGGAATATCTCACTGTTGCCTTAAATTAAAAAGAACTACCAAATGTGTTCTGACTCAGATTCCAGGTCCCTAGAAAAGGATGATAGCTTAGAAAGAGAGTAGATTCTGTAGCCTATGCATAACCCCTTGCTTCAGATCTATCACAGCCACTGCAACTCTTGTAAAAGCTAACAAGCTCACATTGGAACAAACTCTAGCTATAACAGTTATAATACGTGCAAAGGACTTGCTGAGGGATGCCACCCACTGGTGGATGTCCAGTGCCTCTCTGACTCAGTACTAAGCCTTCCATTCAGATAAGGACAGTCTGACCTTTGATAAATCCTTGGCTATCAATCCGGCCAGCCTGCTGCTGGAAAATGACACCAAGGTACCCATCCATGACTGCCTGGAGATATTGGACATTATCCAAAATATGCAGCCAGACCTGGCAGATGTTCTTAACAACAGAGATGCAGATCTCTACATGAAGAGCTGCAGCTTCATTCAAGAAGGGATGGTGATATGCCAGAAAGAGGTCATTTGGGCACAAGTTTTGCCAGGGTGTTATCTATCCTGAGAGCAGAAATAATTGCTCTGACACAGAATTTAAGGTGAGCTGAAGGAAAAAAATTTGAACATCTACACAGACAGCTAATATACTTTTGCCATGGCTTATGTTCTCGGATAGATATATAAGCAGAGGGGTTACTCACATCAGAAAGAAAGATTATTAAAAGTAAACATGAACTTTTCCTAGCTGCTAGAGGCCTAGCTATAAACTGAACTGGCCAAGGCACCAAAATGATAAAAGGCCCCAAACATAACAACACAGATTAAGTTGCTCAGGAGGCTGCTCTCAGGAAACTCAAACTCCAGACCAATCTGGTACTATCTGCTGTCTCTGAGCCCTAACTCTGCCTCAATGAAGATGTTCCTGGGTATGCTCCAGAACAGATCAAGTCATTTTTGACTTGGGGTCTCAGGAGAGTCACAGCGAATCTTACTTGAGAGAAGAATCTGCATACCAAATGGCTCCACTGGTCACCTAAGATAATCTCAAAACTAATTTCCTGTCTGGCTACCTCAACACCAAGATAAACTTCAAATCATTTCAGATGGCTGCCTGACCAATGCCAGGTAAATGCAAAGATGACATGCCTCTCCCAGGTCAACATAGACAAGGTAATGAGAATCTTGGGAATTGGATCTAACTGAAGCCAAGCCAGGACTAAATGTCTACAAATATCTGCTAGTCTTCTTTCATACCATCTCAGGCTGGGCAGAGGCTTGTCCACCCTGAGTGGGAATGGCATAGGCAGTAGCTAAGAAATTAATAATGGCAATTATCTTCAGATTTGGTTTACACATATCTCTGGGGTACAATGATGGCCTGGACTTCACAGACAAGTTATCTCAATTTCTCTCTAAGGCTTTGAACTTCATTGTATGTATCATCCTCTGAGGTCAGGAAAGGTTGATAGGATAAATAGAGCTTTAACAGATTTTTAACTAAATATACTCTTGAAACAAATGATAACTAGGTTGAGCTGTTGTCTTACACCCTTCTCAGAGTCTATATGTCCCCTACCAAGAAAAGTTCATCCCATACGAAATAATCTGTGGGTGACCACCTCCTATGATTGCTCAGGTATAGGCTAGACTGTTAACAGATTGCCTCTGTCTAATCACTGAGTATTAAAAAAGATTGCAATTAATTTTGAATAAGATTTTCCCTCAGGTCCACAATACTCAGCCCCTTAGATACTGCCCATCAGATTCAGGCCTGAAATGCTATAATAGTCTGCCATTTTGAAACTGACCAGCTTGCACCTACATGGAAAGGACCTTACAGTGTGATTCTCTGGATGCTTACTGCTATGAAGGTTGCTGTTATTCCTGCCTGGGATTGTCACTTGTACCTCAAGAATGCACCTGAGGAACTCATGACAGAGGATCCCAACCCCCAGAGGTAGAAAATGACTGAAAAGCAACCTGAAGAAGGAAGACCAAAATGTGGACATTTCATTCTTTCTTAAAAGGGGGAACAAAATACCCACAGAAGGAGTTGCAGAGACTAACTATGGAGCAGAGACTGAAGGAAGGACAATCCAGCCTGATATAGCTATCTCCTGAGAGGCTCTGACAGTACCTGACTAGACTAATACAGAAGTAGATGCTCACAGCCATCCATTGAACTGAGTACAGGGTCCCCAATGAAGGAGTTAGAGAAAGGACCAAAGGAGCTGAAGGGTTTGTAGCTCCTTAGGACGAACAACATGAACTAACTAGTACCCTCAGAGCTTTCAGGGACTCAACCACCAACCAAGGAGTACACATGGTGGGACTGATTGCTCTGGCAGCATGTGTATAGTAGAGGATTGCAAAGTCAATCATCAATGGGAGGAGAGGCCCTTGGCCCTGTGAAGGTTCTGTGCCCCAGTGTAGGGGAATGCCAGGGCCAGAAAGTGGGAGAGGGTGGGGTAGTAAGGAGGAGAAAGGGGGAGGCAACAGGGGTTTGTTCTTGTTTTTTGTTTTTGTTTTTGTTTTTTTAAGGGGAAACTGGGAAAGGAGAAATCATATGACAAAATAAAGACAATATCTAATTAAAAAAATAAAAAAAATCAAGCTTTCTATGGTTTGACTAAAGTAACTTTAAACATTGTGTTCTTGCTGTTGAAATTTATACCTTCATTGTCCTATGGCTAACAGTTTTGTTGTTTTGTTTTTAACTTATGAAAAGAGAGCCTAAGTGCATCTACACAGATGAAATAAAAGGTGCCTCTATCATAGGAAATATCATGATATTGTCTTGCCATTCAAAATATTGCTTTTATTCACCAGGGCCCATAGCTTAAACAAAAGAAATGGAACACGTGTTGTTTAGCCAGATGGATGGAGGGTACCTAGGATAGAAGAATTTAAGTGATCCCTACTGATGTAATAATGCAGACTTTGACATAATCAAATATTCTTGAAAAGGTTCTAATAAAGGAATTATACTTGTGCTAAAATAAAAAGGGATGGGAAAATTCATTAATCACTTCAGTTGAACTGAACATATCACAGTAACCTGTCTGAACTAATAAGGTTTCCACCTTATTAGTTCAGATCTCTGCATCCATTTAGCACTAAAAAGCCAAAGAGAAACCTTTTTGTGTGTTAGAGAAGATCTCTCTATTTCTGGGGTCTTGAAGAAATTAGTTAAAAATGAAGATTTCATAGAAAAATTTCACAAGGATAATGGGGACAAAATGGAACATGCCCCCAATAATGTTTAAAAGCTGTGGATAATGTTCCCATTCATAATGTCCTTTTCCTCCACTGTCTATGTTTTGATTGCACTAATGTTCCTTCTAATTAGAATTTCACTTCTTATTAACCCTCCTTTTTGGTAAACAATTGCCCTTAGGATTAGCTTTTTTTTTTTTTTTAAATAATACTTATTCCACACTCCCTGCAGTTTATAAGGGTTTATGTGGGGATAGGATGAGTTACACCTATTTTACTCAGCAAATCTTTACAATTGGTTCATAGAATTCAAAAACTCTTCCTAAGAATTACAATGATTCTGTACATCTATTAGGTCTTACTACAGTGGCTGGTACTCTGGACTTTCTGTTACCTGTCCCTGGACTTGTTATGCTCAGACTGCAAGGTTCCTACAGGCACCAGAGACTACGAGGAATCTAACTCATAGGCAAAACCAATGAGTCTTTACTCAAGCTGGAGCTGGGACCTTCCAATCTTGCCAACACAGAGGGTGGTTATGGGTGATCCTGAGCTGGTGAAGCTTTGACCTTTTTATCACAGTTCCAGCATGATGGGCAGGAGTTTTCCAATTTAGCAGTTACATGGTAGGTTATATTGCAAAATCTATTTCAAAACATCTGGAACCTTAGGCATTTTCCTCTTAGGAGCTGACTGGCTGTTACTAAGGGTGGAGTGGCTATTTTTAGGAAAGTTATGGCTGTTGATAGAGCTGTCTTGGTTCCTAGAACAAGTTATGGTTCAGCTTAACACAAAATGGGATTTGCAATGTTAGGCTAGGACATTCATTGTAGTTTAACTACAAAGAGGATTTAAATATCATGTCTAATTTCAAAAACTACTAATTTTAACCACAAGAATATTAACTGAAATTGATCAAGAAATGGAAGAACTGAGAACAACTGTTCTATAAAACTGGATTACTATTGATTACTTGTTTTTCAAAAGTCATCTTGGCTGTCAGAAATTTATTGGAATATGCTGTTTTTAATAACATCTGATTTCTCTCATACTATTAACAACCAAATTAATCATCTACATAAAGAAATAAAGAAAATCTCTCAAATATTGACTGGCCAGTATGGCTAAGATGTGTTTCTCCATTCTTTGCCCATCTAATATTATTTCTACTCATTATCATAATTGGGCTTTATGACTTCCAATGTGCTACTGAAAGGGCAACATAAACTCCATTAGTCTCTGTTTAAGGACCCCATTTGTATCCATTTAAGGACAAAGCCTGATTTCAAAAAAAGGAAGTAAAGCGCCAGCTTTAGGAATAAACCATATGTCCCAGAAACTAAGTCATAAGATATGATCCCTAGGAACAGACCATAAAACCCAAAACAAGATCATAAACCCCGCCCCAAAGAACAGCCTGGGGATTACCACTAAAATGGGGAAATATCTTATCTCCAAATGGGCCATGTGCATTAGGCAGCCCTATTTTTATCACATGGTCGTATGCTTATGACATAGCAATGCAAACCACAGACCACCTGTGAACCCCCTAGCACCCACCATTAAAATTTTAGATTACCTAATCCCCCTAGTTCCCTATAAGAAGGCTACATGCCTCTGTCTGGGGTTGCCATTTCAAAGAATGGTTAATCCTTACTCGCTGGTTGTTTCTGCAGAAAAACAGCTCTTTGTTTTTGTACATCATCTGAGTCTGGGGGTCTTTCTTCAGCGATTTTCTTACCCTTACATTACTAACTTGACTACCCATCAGATAAACAATTCTAGAAATATTGCTCCCCAACCACATTATTAAGATATCCCTTTATAAAAGATTTGACAGAGAAACATAAGTCAAGGGGGAATGAGGAACTTTCCTGACTTCATTTGGTAGGATTATGCTGTATTGTTAAAAATAAGTTTTCATTTACTGTATGGACTGAGTTGCTATTTATAAGTCTGTTTCCTGGAGAAAAGCCTGACCTGCTTCAACCTATGACCTTGACTCATTTCTGAGAATACCTTAACCTCCCTGACCCTCCCTAATTATATGTCCACCACAGGCTGGTTCTTTGTTTTGTTTTGTTGTTATTGCTGTTGTTTTAGATTTTTCTGTATTTCCTTCACTACCCCGTGGCCTCTTCTATAAACCTTGTTTGCAACTACTTCACAATTTTATTCCTTAAAAGAAGTACAAGAAATGGATTCAGGGCTGCTGTCTTTAATCAGACTTAGGAGGCAGTCACTACATAATTAACTCTTGCATGTACCCCAATAAAATTAAGCTTGCTTCAAATTTACTCAAAATTATAGCAGTGGTCTTATTTTCTCCTGGGAGGATTAATATTTTCTGGAGGCCCCAGTGAGAACCTCTTCCAATACAGCTCTAGCTACTCCCTGTCACTAGAAGGGAGAATTTCCTTAGATGCTTTCTTCTAGACTAGAGCTAGAATATCTATTTATGATGATGTTCGTTCTTTTTAAATCCAGAGAAATACTCCAATACTCCAATAAAAAATAAGTCACTTAGAATCTTGACATATAGCAAAGTCTTGACATAAGCTTAGAAATAATTCCAATAATAGTTGCTGTGAGGAAAATATAAATTTCAGATTATTAAAAGATCTCCCACTTCACACAGATTTATCTTACAATGTACTATAGCTTTCACAGAAGAAAAAGGAGAACATTTACTTAGCATGTGTGGATAACACATTGGTCTCTCACTTCCTGATACTATTTGCATTCAAGGCACCTACTCCTTCAGGAGAGCTTTGTTCAGACTCATTTCCATTCCTTGAAAGTGAATTGGGACGAACCTATTCACTACAATTATTCATCTGATGTTCAACATGTATGTTTAACTTAGCCCAAAGAGCATACTGGAGTGGAGTCCTTCCTCTTCTGGAATTATACCACAATACAAGCTATCAAAACAGAAGCTTCCTTACAACTCCAAGGCTTTTGTTCTGCATCCTGAATTACAGGAAGAATAGTGATGTTAAAAGTTCCCCAGCACTCTGCTCTTTCTTAAGCTTGCCTTTACTTCTATGTTTGGTTTCTATGCAACTTTCTAAGTCTTACCAACTTTAATAAAAAAGTACTCACTGAAATTGTGGTCATTTTGAATATGCTGTGATATCTTGTAATTTCAGTGTGGAAACCTTGTACTTCATATTTTATATTATTTCAAATATTCTTGAGAGATAATACAAAATTATCATTTAAACACTTGTTTTCCTACTGATCAATATAGAGAATTTTTATAAAAAAAAGTGTGATGGCAAATTGATTCTGTATGACATTGTAAATTCAACATTTTGTACCATTCCACATCTTTCACATGAACAATATGATTGATTACATAAGATGGAACCTTTACTAATCAATTTATTATTAATAATAAATGTACCAAGGGACAGTTTTGCTTTAAGCCTTCTTGGAAATGCTTGTATATGACTAGTTGATTTTATTTTTACTGTTAAAAATTAATTAATTGATGAGGTCATTTGGTTCTAGTGTAGTTCATTTATGAGAAACTTTATATTTATAAATTCAATGGTATTATAGCTTTTTATTGAGGCAGTAAAATTCTGTGTGTGTGTGTGTGTGTGTGTGTTTTGAGGTATGTACATGTACCACAATGTGCAAATTGAAGTCGAAGGACCATTTTGTATCAGTTCTTTCTCTAGACCTTTTTATTGGTTTAGGAAAGCTGAACTGAAGTTAGTGATTCTGACTAGCAATTGCTTTAAGAGTCAAGCCACCTCTCAAGATGCTTTGATTAACATGTATTAAGAAATGCCAGCTTTCTCTGGTGAAGCTCTTAGAAAAAAGGACTTTAATAGCACTTTTCAGAAAACTGTAAATACTTATGTAAAAGACCTAAATTATAATAATAAATTTTTTTCTCAAGTCCATACTTTATTTTTTACATTTTATGGGATGTTTATTTACTTTGAAAATTTTTATTAGAAATTTCATACAACATCTATTGATTATATTCTTTACCTTTTCATGACATCTCAAATCCTCCCTACTTTCCTACCCACCCAATTACCTGTTCTCTTGCTCTCTCTCTCTCTCTCTCTCTCTCTCTCTCTCTCAAAACAACCAAGAAAAGCAACATATAAAAACTAAAAAATGAAAACAAGCTAAAGGAAAGGAAGAAAGAAAGAAAGAAAGAAAGGAAGGAAGGAAGAAGGAAGGAAGGAAAAATAGAAGGAAGGAAGAAGGAAGGAAGGAAGAATGGAAGGAAGGAAGACAACAAAAGAATAGAAATAAATAAATAAGAACAAAATAAATAAGAAAGAAAATAAATAAGAACAAAAATGGATAGGGGTGAGCACACATATAAAAGCATGGAATCTATTTTGTGGCTATCAATCCTGGGCATGAACATGGCATGGAGTATGGTTGATGTGATTAGTGACCCTCCACTGGAAAAAACTGATTTTCATTTTTCCAGAAGGTACCAATTACAATTGTTTGTTGTTGTTTTTGTTGTTATTGCCATCTCAGTTATTTGATATTAAATAATAGATTTTAAGAGCACTTTTTCCATAAGCTGGGATTTCATACACTAATTGGTCTGACGTGATAGGGTCACTTTTCTACTTTGGTTAATTTTTGAATCCATGTTTTTCTACCAACTTATTTGTGTGCTTTCTATATCTTTATGTTTGAGATCATATTTGAAGTAACAGATGGTTTCATTTACTCCTTTTTACATTTACCTTTGGCATTCTATGATAGTGAAGGATTTCTCCTCAATCATTAACAAAATGAGCCATCCTAACTATAAACACTGATTTATTGTTCAAAACTTCAAGTCTCTGAAGAAGGAAATTGAAGAAGATCTCAGAAGCTGGAAAGAACTCCCATGCTCATGGATTGGCAGGATTAATATAGTAAAACTGGCCATCTTACTGAAGGCAATCTACAGATTCAATAAAATCCCCATCAAAATTCCAACTCAATTCTTCACAGACTTAGAAAGAGCAATTTGCAAATTCATCTGGAACAACAAAAAACTCAGGATAGCCAAAACTATTCTCAACAATAAAGGAACCTCTGGTGGAATCAAAATCCTAGACCTTAAGCTGTACTACAGAGCAATTGTGATAAAAACTGCATGGTATTGGTACAGTGACAGGCAGGTAGATCAATGGAACAGAATTGAGGACCCAGAAAGGAACCCACACACCTATGGTCACTTGATCTTTGACAAAGGAGCTAAAACCATCCAGTGGAAAAAAGACAGCATTTTCAACAGATGGTGCAGGCTCAACTGGTGGTTAGCATGTAGAAGAATGCAAATTGATCCATGCCTATCTCCTTGTACAAAGCTCAAGTCCAAGTCGACCAGGGACCTCCACATCAAACCAGATACATTGAAACTAATAGAAAAGAAAGTGGGGAAGAACCTTGAGCAAATAGGCAAAGGGGAAAATTTCCTGAAGAGAACGCCAATAGCTTATGCTCTAAGATCAAGAATTGACAAACGGGACTTCATAAAGTTGCACTGCTTCTGTAAGGCAAAAGACACTGTCAATAGGACAAAACGGCAAGCAACAAATTGGGCAAAGATCTTTACTAATCCTGTGTCTGATAGAGGGCTAATATCCAATGTATACAAAGAATTCAAGAAGTTAGACTCCAGAGAACCAAATAGCCCTATTAAAAAATGGGGTACAGAGCTAAACAAAGAATTCTCAACTGATGAATACCGAATGGCTGAGAAGCACCTAAAGAAATGTTCAACATCCTTAGTCATCAGGGAAATGAAAATCAAAAGAACTCTGAGATTCCACCTCACACCAGTCAGATTGGCCAGGATAAAAAACTCAGGGGAGAGCAGATGCTGGAGAGGTTGTGGAGAAAGAGGAACACTCCTTCATTGCTGGTGGGATTGCAAGCTGGTACAACCACTCTGGAAATCAGTTTGGTGGCTCCCTCGGAAATTGGACATACTTCTACTAAAAGACCCAGCTATAACACTCCTGGGCATATACCCAGAAGATGCTCCAACATGTAATAAGGACACATGCTCCACCATGTTCATAGCAGCCTTATTTATAATAGCCAGAAACTGGAAACAACCCAGATGTCCCTCAACAGAGGAATGGATACAGAAAATGTGGTATATCTACACAATGGAGTACTATCCAGCTATTAAAAACAATGAATTTATGAAATTCTTAGGTAAATGAGTGGATCTGGAGAATATCATCCTGAGTGACATAACCCAATCACAAAAGAACACACATGGTATGCACTCTCTGATAAGTGGTTATTAGCCCAGAAGTTTGGAATACAGTAAGAACAACCCACAAACCACAAAGAACTCAAGAAGAAGGAAGACCAAAATGTGGACATTTCATTCCTTCTTAAAAGGGGGAACAAAATACCCACAGAAGGAGTTGCAGAGATTAACTATGGAGCAGAGACTGAAGGAAGGACAAGTCAGCCTAATATAGCTGTCTCCTGAGAGGCTCTGACGGTACCTGACTAACACAGATGTAGAGGCTCACAGCCATCCATTGAACTGAGTACAGGGTCCCCAAATGAAAGAGCTAGAGAAAGGACCAAAGGAGCTGAAGGGTTTGCAGCCCCTTAGGACAAACAACAATATGATCTAACTAGTACCCTCAGAACTCCCAGGGACTCAACCACCAACCAAGGACTGCACATGGTGGGTCTGATTGTTCTGACAGGATGTGTATAGTAGAGGATTGCAAAGTCGGTCATCAATGGGAGGAGAGGCTCTTGGCCCTGTGAAGGTTCTGTGCCTCAGTGTAGGGGAATGCCAGGCCCAATAATTGGGAGAGGGTGGGGTGGCAAACATGGGGAGGGGGGAGGCAACAGGGATTTGTTCTTGTTTTTGTTTGTTTGTTTGTTCATTTTTTGGAGGGGAAACTGGGAAAGGAGAAACCATATGACATGTAAAGAAAATATCTAATAAAAAAAAACTAAAAAAATGAAAGCCAAAGACAAACAAACAAACAAACAAACAAACAAAAAAAACCACTGGTACTTTAAATGTACCCTCTTCACATTTGCTTCCATTAATTTTGCTTTTCTGATTCTATAATATTGTAACTTTTGATTCTTAAATATTCTCTATTATTTTAAATAGAAATCTGGATTTTAGATACATCATTCATTAATAAGAATATAATAAATATTATTTCATTTTACACTGATCAGTTCTTTGACATTAGAATGCTTTAAAGTCTTCTTTTATTTTATTATCTACTTGTTCTTTAATAATTCTTGAGACTTATATAATACAACCCATTTTGATGGTTTTATTTTCTTGATGATAATTAACCTAGAATTTAACATAGAACTATGTCTTTTTTCAAATGTCTTTATTTGTCTCTGGTAGCATTAACTTATAGAAATCTCTATATTTTAATGCAGTTTTACAGCTAAATAAATACTCAGTTTTGTTTGCCTTGAATTACTTTAATATTAGGCTTATTATTATAGGGATATTTGAGGGAATATAATGGAAGGTTAGTAGTTACTTTGGCTATATAAAAATCTTATTTTATTATTTTCCAATTTTATTATTTACTCCTCTCAGTTTCAATAATATTCCTTCTAAATTAAAGCATTCATTTATTTCTCAAGATACTTTGGAGGTTTTCGCTGTATTTCTTGTTTTATGAAATTTTCATTGTAATGAATCATTAAAATATGTTTTGTGGTTTTCTTCATCTTTTCCATCTTTCTCTCCTTCCTTTTTATGACTACAGGCACATTAGAAAGAAATGTTTTTTTTTTTTAATGTTTTACTTTCATTTTAAAACTCTCTGTACTTTTTAATGCATCCTTCTATTTCTTTAACCTATAATTTATTTTATTCATTTCTTTATTAGTTTTGTTTTCTATGCAAGCTGGTGGCTAAGTCCCAATCTGTATGGTAATCACCCTATTCAGATCTGGAAGCTCATGTTCCCTAGTTTCACAAAGGATCAGTTCTCCTGCCTGCTCCCAATCCCCAGACTCACACAGACTAATTAGCCTCTCATTCCATGACATTTGCACTTGGCTTCATTTTTTCCAAAGTGACAGAAAAATGTTCAAAAGATAAACCAACCAAGTGACTGAGTAATTAGTTTCGTAGGTTTATTTGAAATCTAGTTTCTTCTAGAACAAAAACAAAACCAGCCCTGAAGGCAAATTGATTTACTGCTCAAGAGGGCAGAAATTTTTGGAAACTCTAAAACTCTTTGTCTTTGCCTACTTTTAAAAGTCTTACATTTTAGTAACAGATGCCTTGTCTACTTAGATCATAATGAATTCTTTCCATGACACTCTGTCATACTCCTCTACAAAATTGAGCTTAAAGATTTCCTAAAGGAGCTGAGACTTTTATTTTATGAGTGAGTCTACACCTTGTAAGAACATGTCAATAATTCCCATCAGTATTTTAATCATTTTTATGAGATGCTAATAAAAGAGAAAGGAAATCTAAATGCAGGTATATTTGAATTTCTTTGAGCATGGAAAGATCTACATTCTCCAGATGTTACTATATATCACTTTATTATAGCTTATACATATTTATAATGATAATATACTATCAGTCATTTTCATTTCTCCTTTCATTTTCATTAGTTTATTTAAGATTATTTATCACTGTGTGTGTATGTATATGTGTGTTTTTGTGTGTGTGTGTGTGTGTGTGTGTGTGTGTGTGTAGAGTAATAGGGGGGTATGCACATGTGGCATAGCCCATATGTAGAAGTCAGAGGGCAACTTAATTAAATTTTTTTGTCTTTCCTCCCACATTGGAATCCAGGGATAAAACCAAGGTTCAGCAAGTCTCCTATCTTCTAAGCCATCTCAATGGTCCCTCCTGTATTTGTGTGTGTGTGTGTGTATGTGTGTGTATATGTTGTATGTTGTGTGAATGTGTTTCTTTCTTCTTAATTACAGTATAAGATATTAGAAAATTAATAAGCCAAAAGAAGTTGGATATCAAGAATATAAGACAAAATACTCATGAAAGTAATTCTTGCCTGTGATGAGTAAACAAAGGAAAACATTGTAAAACATTAAAGCATTAGGAAACAGGAAAATTCAATGACTAAATATTATCAGTGATAAAAATAACCTAAAGTATTTAAATTCTAAATGTTCAGTTTTTAAAACTTAGTTCTAATTAAAGTAATAGTCTCCTCTTTCTCTCTGTCTCTCTGCCTCTCTCTTTTTCATCTTTTTTTTGTTTGTTTGTTTTGTTTTGTTTTTTTGAGACAGGGTTTCTCTGTGTAGCCTAGGGTGTCCTGGAACTCACTCTGTAGACCAGGCTGGCCTCGAACTCAGAAATCCGCCTGCCTCTGCATCCCAAGTGCTGGGATTAAAGGCATGTGCCACCACACCCGGCTTCATCCTTTTTTTCCATCTCTTTTTTTTCCCGCTCAGGCAGACCGGCTTGACTGGCAGATCCGTTGCCAGATGCCCCTGCACTATGCATCGAGAAAGTGAGACCTCTGCGGCCATGGCCAGGCTGCCAGGAGGCTGCACTTTCCCGGGTCCGCCCGCCCTGTGCACCCTGTGATTCAGACAAAAGACAAGACTTCCGCATTAATACCACAATATGAGACCGACTCACATGTAACATGAATATACATAAAACATATATCCACAGGGGCAACAACCTGTCCATGGCTATAGATTCTGCCCTCCATGGTTCCCCTGCAGCTCTGTACCCGAGCTGTTCATCTCAAGGGAACAGCTGCCTCCAGATCTCTGGAGTCCCGCAGCTAAAATACCTCGGCTAAAGCCGAAAACCCAGCCTTATCAGCTGTGAACCCTGGCATGCCAATCTCCTCAGCGAATCCCCCGCTGACACCAGGCGAATTTCTCGCGAGGTGAATTTCCCGCCAAGCATAAATGAGAGCTCTCTGTACTTTATTACTTCAGTCCAGCCCCAAGTTAGCTAAATCTGTTAACACAGATGGGGCTGTCTAATTATAATACATATAAGTGCCTATCCTATTTTCTTGTAGGATAATTTATCCATCCTGCCCTCTATCCAGGGGCAAAAAGCTTAAGCCATATGGTAATTCTCTCAATGTAAATAATTTCACTCTTACCCCTATGTCTCAAGCAGCCTACCCCAGTTCTGGGAAGCTGTCCAGAAATCTCTGTATCAATGTTTATTTTACCGCTGAATAAATCCTGCATCCTGCGGTGGGGTCCCTCAATTAAATTCTCCCTCGTCCAAGCCCCACGTTGGGCGCCATTTATGGAAGTCCGGCCAGCAGACCCTTACTCTGTTGGGTGCTCTTGGACTGGAGATTATTGAGTACCTGTGAATACAAGTGGGTGGGAGAGAGAGACAAAGACACGGACACTAGGTTGCTGTATCGAGGTGTTTGTTTACTAGGGGAAAACTGAGTTTATATAACCAGAGGCAGAATCGATACCAAGGGCAAAATGAAGCCAAACAATTTAACATAAACACGAGACTGGAGGAAGGGCACTTCAAAGGCAAGTCCGACAGACTTTGATCTAAGGTAGTCAGGCATTCTCTCCGCAGGTGGCATCCGCAATCCTGAATCTGAGAGTAGTTTCAGTTTCGCTCTTCAGGTTGATGGAGAGGGAGCCCACATATATATGCCTATACATAACTTCATAAAAACTGTTGATATAGAACATATAGTTCTAAATTTCACCTCCTAGAACTTACAAACAACCCTTCTATTGTTAGTAGAGGAGAGAGTTTTCTCTACCACTTGGGATATTAAAAGAAGCAGTAGACAGTTCTGAGTTGTGTTGGTATAGAGACATATACAATAGTTTGGTGTTTGGGCACTACAGTGAAACTAGGAGAAAAGATAGATGTGTACCTAAAGATAAATATCATCTACTTGAAAGTGTTTGTTTAGTGTATTTTGACACCCCAGGCTTTGTTGAACAGTAATGTTTATTGACTACAAATCAGTGGTACAGAAATAATCATGGGCTACTATTTGCTCTCACTGTCAATAATGGATGCTTCTATTTTGTATTCTATTTCCTATTGGTACCTGTATTTTTATTTTGATTCACAAAGAGATTATTTTCTCTAAAATGTAGACGACATGACATAGGTTCTGTGTAAACATATTTGAAAAACTTTTTAAAAGTGACTTCAGTAAAGCTTTGAATTTGGCAGAGTCTCAACAGCAGACAGGGAAGTGTGTAAAGTTTCCAGACATTGAAAGGGAAAGCCTTGAATAGTCACCTATTGGAGGGCTGTATAGGTGGAAAAAGCTGATAGGCTATCCAGAGAGGGAGATGAGGTGAGGGATTATTGGCACATATTGATATTTTAGGTTTAGTGTTAAGTTAGAAGGGGAGCCAACACACATGCTCTCCTTACATTCACACAACAAAAGACTACCACTGTTAACTTTTTATCCTAAGATGAATATAATATCAAAATTATCTGAGCAGTTATTTTTATAAAAGAATACACTAGGAGTTAAAAATGTTTCACAATGAAACATGCACTTGAAAGCTTCAGCAGATATTTTTATCCAGAGTTTACATAATCCACGTGAATTTATTATTATTAATGAGTGGATTAAAGTGAAGGGCACAGTTAGTGAACAGGCTGCAGCATGCAAATGTATACTTGTAATATAAGTAGGCACCAATTAATTGATTACATTTGAGTAAGCAGGAATGTAAGCATCAAATGTCAAGTGAGTGTCAAGTAAGCATGAAGTTTAGTGTTCAAGCCAAATAGTTGTCTGGAAGTTAATTAGGTTGAAATTAGTTCAGATCAAGTTTCAAAAGAATTTTGGGTATTAGCTAATATGCTTGCAGTAACAGCCCATGCACCTCCTAACTAGTTATATAATTACTGCTTTTTAAGACTGGTTTTATTTTCTGAAAACAACTCTTATTACTTCTTATTTTTCATTTTTATTAGGTATTTTCTTTAGATATTAGATAATACATGTCATCTGATATCTCTTTTTTCAGTTTCCCCACCGAAAAAAGAAATAAAATAAAAATAAAACAACAACAACAACAAACCCCTGTTCCCTCCTTCTGCCCCTGCTCACCAACCCACACTCTCCCACTTCTTGGTCCTAGCATTCTCCTACACTGGGGCATAGAACCTACACAGGACCAAAGGGCCTCTCCTCCCATTGATGACTGACTTGGCCATCCTCTGCTACATATGCTGCTGGAGCCATTAGTCTCACCATGTGTACACTTTGGTTGGTGGTTTAGTCCATGGGAGCTCTGAGGGTACTAGTTAGTTCATATTGTTGTTTGTCCTAAAGGGCTGCAAACCCTTCAGCTCCTTGGGTCCTTTCTCTGTCTCCTTCATTGGGGACCCTGTGCTCAGTCCAATGGATGGCTGTAAGCCTCTACTTCTGTATTAGCCGGGTACTGTCAGAGCCTCTCAGGAGACAGCTATATCAGGCTCCTGTCAGCCAGCACTATTTGGCATCCACAATAGTGTCTGGATTTGATGACTGAATATGGGAAGGATTCCCAGGTGGAGCAGTCTCTGGATTATCCTTCCTTCAGCCTCTATGGAACTCATTACTTATAATGAATATAATATGTTGAATAGCAACTCCTACATAACTAAACACACACAAAAGCTAAGCCAGAACTTTTAAGAACCATTTCAAGATTCCACATTATACACACTAGAGCAATCTGCTACCAAGAATTGGGATCTAATTCATAACTGACTGATCTTCTTGTCTACTTATAAGAATATATTTATTGCATTTTAAATTCATTCCTTGAAATTTTGTATATGTGTATAATACATTTTGAAATATCCATGTACTTTTCTCCTCTAGGTTCTCTTAAAACGCCTGAACACATCTTTTTCCAAATTTCCTGAACTTTTATACTTTGTATAATATACTGACTGAGTATAATGAGTGCTTCTTGGACGCAAATACTATGGAGCCAACCACTTGGGCATGAAGAACCTACCAGAGGATATACCTCTAACAAAAATAGTGATTCATTATGATACTTACCTTTTCAACAAGTTATATCCACTAGTGCAATACTGGTATGACTGTTATTAGAGTATTTTGAAGATTTCTGATCAGATTTGCGTCCCACTTCATAAAAGGGAATGCATACCTGATGTGTTAAACAGTTAGGGAGGTCATAGGTCCTGGTAACCTATAGTAGTAGTTTTGCTAAAAGTTCAAACCACCTAGCATTCATTTCTATCAGAAATCCAGTAACTCCTCACTTAAACAGCCTTAAAGGGTATCCCACTTCCAGCATCCCCAGGCTTACTGCCTCCAAGTAGGGGATACTCAAAGATTTCCCTATCAATTTCTAAAAGTTTCATACTTCTCTGTGTGAGGTCTCAAACCCAGGAAATGTACCTCACCCAAAACCTGTAGCTCCTCCCAGAACTTCTCCCAAGTCCCCTATACTAGCTGGTTTGGTCTGTCAACTTGACACAAGCTGGAAACATAACAGAGAAAGGAGCTTCAGTTGAAGAAATGCTTCCATGAGATCCAGCTGTAAGGCATTTTCTCAATTAGTGATGAAGGGGGGAGGGACTATTTATTGTGCATGGTGCCATCCCTGGGTTGGTAGTCCTCCTATGAGGCTGCAAACCCCTTTATCCCCTTGGGTTCTTTTTCTAGCTCCTCAATTGTGGACCTTGTGCTCAGTCCAATGGATGGCTGTGGGCATTTACTTCTGTATTTATCAGGCACTGGCAGAACCTCTCAGGAGACAGCTATATCAGGCTCCTGTCAATAAGCACTTGTTGGCATCCACAATAGTGTCTGGGTTTGGTAACTGTTTATGGGATGGATCCTTAGGTGGGACAGTCACTGGATGGCCTTTCCTTCAGTTTCTGTCCCTAACTTTGTCTCTGTATTACCTACCATGGGCATTTTGATCCCCCTTTTAAGGACAGAAGTATCCACACTGTGGTCTTCCTTCTGAGCTTCATGTAGTCTGTGAGTTCTATCTTGGGTATTCTGAACTTGTGGGATAATTTCGACTTATCAGTGAGTGCATGCCATGTGTGTGCTTTTGTGATTCGGTTACCTCACTCAGGATGATATTTTCTAGCTCCGTCCATTTGCATAAGAACTTTAGGAATTCATCATTTTTAATGGCTAAGTAGTACTCCATTGTGTAAATGTACCACATTTTTCTGTATCCATTCCTCTGTTGAAGGACATCTGTGTTCTTTCTAGATTCTGGCTATTATAAATAAGGCTGCTCTGAACATAGTGGAGCATGAGTCCTTATTATATGTTGGAGCATCTTCTGAGTATATGAGTAGTGGTATAGCTATTCTGAGGAACTGCTAGACTGATTTCCAGAGTGGTATACCAGCTTGCAATCCCACTGGCAATTAAGGAGTGTTCCTCTTTCTCTACAACCTCTCTAGCATCTGCTGTCACCTGATTTTTTGATCCTAGCCATTCTGACTGGTGTGAGGTGGGATCTCAGGGTTGTTTTGATCTGCATTTCTCTGATGAATAAGGATGTTGGACATTTCTTTAGATGCTACTCAGCCATTTGGTATTCCTCAGTTGAGAAATCTTTGTTTAGCTCTGTACTCCATTTTTTAAATGGGCTATTTGATTCTCTGGAGTCTAACTTCTTGAGTTCTTTGTATATATTGCATATTAGCCCTCTATTGGATATAGGGTTGGTAAAGATATTTTCTCAATCTATTGGTTGCTGTTTTGTCCTATTAACAGTATCCTTTGCCTTACAGAAGCTTTGCAATTTTATGAGATCCCATCTGGTAATTCTTGACCTTAGAGCATAAGCTGTTGGTACTCTGTTCAGGAAATTTTCCCTTGTGCCCATGTGCTCAAGGATCTTCCCAACTTTCTTTTCTATTAGCTTCATTGTATCTGGTTTTATGTGGAGGTCCTTGATCCATTTGAACTTGAGCTTTGTACAGGAGATAGGAATGGATCAGTTTGCATTCTTCTACATGCTAACTGTCAGTTGAACCATCACCATTTGTTGGAAATACTGTCTTTTTTTCCACTGGATAGTTTTAGCTCCTTTTGCAAAGATCAAATGACCATAGGTGTGTGGATTCATTTCTCGCTCTTCAATTCTATCCCATTGATCTATCTGCCTTTCACTGTACCAATACCATGCAGTTTTTACCACAGCTGCTCAGTAGTACGGCTTGAAGTCAGGGATGGTGAATCCCTTGGAAATTCTTTTATTGTTGAGAATAGGTTTTGCTATCCTGTTTTTTTGTTTTGTTTTGTTTGTTATTCCAGATGAAATTGGAAATTGCTCTAACTTTATGAAGAATTGATTTAGAATTTTGATACAGATTGCATTGCATTTGAATTTGCTTTCAGCAAGATGGCCACTTTTACAACATTAATCCTATGAATCCATGAGTATGGGAGATCTTTCCATATTCTGAGGCCTTCTTGCATTTCTTTCTTCAGAGACTTGAAGTTCTTGTCATACAGATCTTTCATTTGCTTAGTTAGAGTCACACCAAGATATTTTATATTACTTGTTACTATTGTGAAAGGTTTTGTTTCTCTAATTTCTTCCTCAGCCTGTTTATCCTTTGAGTAGAGGATGAGCAATATATTTTTGTTTTTGAGGTAATTTTGTATTCAACCACTTTGCTGAAGTTACTTATTAGGTTTAGTAGTTCTCTGGTAGAATTTTTTGGGTCACTTAAATATACTATCATATCATCTGCAAATAGTGATGTTTTTACTTCTTTCTTTCCAATTTATATCCCTTTGACCTCCTTTTGTTGTCTAAGGACTCTGGCTAGGACTTTGTGTACTATAATGAACAGGTAGGGAGAGAGTGGACAGTCTTGTCTAATCCCTGATTTTAGTGGAAATGCTTCAAGTTCCTCTCCATTTATTTTGATGTTGGCTACTGGTTTGCTGTATATTCCATTTACTATGTTTAGGTATGGGCCTTGAATTCCTTATCTTTCTAAGATTTTTATCATGAAGGGGTGTTGGATTTTGTCAAGTGCTTTCTCAGGATCTAATAAATGCTCAAGTGCTTTTTCTTGGAGTTTGTTTATATAGTGAGTTACGTTGATGGATTTACCTATATTAAACCATCCCTGCATCCCTGGGATGAAGCCTACTTGATCATGATGGATGATCATTTTGATATGTTCTTGGATTCAATTTCTGAGAATTTTATTGAGTATTTTTCCATCAATATTCATAAAGGAAATTGGTCTGAAGTTCTATTTCTTTGTTGAGTCTTTGTGTAGTTTATGTATCAGCGTAATTGTGGCTTCATAGAACAAATTAGGTAATGTTCCTTCTGTTTCTAGTTTGTGGAATAGTTTAAAGAGTATTGGTACTAGGTCTTCTTTGAAGGTCTTCTGCAGTAAACCCATCTGGTCCTGGGCTTTTTTTTTTTTTTTTGGTTGGTAGATTATTAATGGCTCCTATTTCTTTAGTGGTTAGGCTCTTTAGATAGTTTATCTGATTCTGATTTAACTATCTAGTACCTGTCTAGAAAATAGTTCATTTCATTCATATTTTCCAGATTTTTTTAGTATAGTCTTTTGTAGTAGGATCTGATGATTTTTTTAATTTCCTCAGGTTCTATAGTTATGTCTCCCTTTTAGTTTCTGATTTTGCTTATTTGTATACTGTTTCTGTGCCCTCTAGTTAGTCTGGCTAATGGTTTATCTATTTTGTTGATTTTCTCAAAGATCCAGCTCCTGGTTTGCTTGATTCTTTATATAGTTCTATTTGTTTCCATTTGGTTGATTTCAGCTCTCAGTTTGATTACTTCCTGCTGTATACTCTTCTTGGGTGGATTTGCTTTTCTTTGTTCTAGAGATTTCAGTTGTGCTGTCAAGCTGTTGTCTTAGCACAGCTTTCATTGTTTGATGTTTGTGTATATTGTGGCTTCTTTTTCATTAAACACTAAGTATGTCTTTAATTTCTTTATTTCTTCCTTGACCAAGTTATCATTGAGTAGAGTATGTTCAGCTTCCATGTGGATGTGGGCTTTCTATAGTTTATGTTGTTACTGAAGACCAGCTTTAGTCTGTGGTGATCTGATGGAATACATGGGATAATTTCAATCTTCTTGTATCTGTTGAGGCCTGTTTGTGACCTATTATGTGGTCAATTTTTGAGAAGGTGCCATGAGGTGCTGATGGTAAAATGTTCTATAGATATCTGTTAAATCCATTTGGTTCATAACTTCTGTTAGTTTCACTGTGTCTCTGTTTAGTTTCTGTTTCCATGATCTGTGCATTGCTGAGAGTGGTTATGGAAATCTCCCATTATCATTGTATGAAGTGGAATGTGTGCTTTGAGCTTTGGCAAAGTTTCTTTTATGAATGCAGGTACCCTTGCATTTGGAGAATAGATGTTTAGAATTGATAGTTCATCTTGGTAGATTTTATCTTTTCTGAGTATGAAGTGTCCCTCCTAGTCTTTTTTGATAACTTTAGGTTGAAAGTTGACTTTATTCGATATTATAATAGCTACTCCAGCTTGTTTCTTGAGACAATTTGGTTGGAAAATTGTTTTCTGGCCTTTTACTCTGAAGTTCTGTCTGTCTTTGTCACTGAGGTGGGTTTCCTGGATGCAGCAAAATGTTGGGTCCTCTTTACGTATCCATTCTGTTAGTCTATTCCTTTTTATTGGAGAATTGAGTCCATTGATGTTAAGAGATATTAAGGAAAAGTAATTGTTGCTTCCTGTTATTTTTGTTGTTAGAGGTGGAATTTTGTTTATTTGGCTATCTTCTTTTTGGTTTGTTAAAAGAAGATTATTTTCTTGCTATTTCTAGGGTGTAGTTTCCCTCTTAAGAGTTGGAATTTTCCTTTTTATTATCCTTTGAAGGGCTGGATTTGTGGAAAGCTATTGTGTAAATTTGGTTTTGTCATGGAATACCTTGGTTTCTCCATCTATGATAATTGAGAGTTTTGCTGGGTATAGTAGCCTAGGCTGACATTTGTGTTCTCCTTGGGTTTGTAGTACATCAGCCCAGGATCTTCTGGCTTTCATAGTCTCAGGTGATAAGTCTGGTGTAATTCTGATAGGTCTGCCTTTACATGTGTCTTGACCTTTTTCCCTTACTGCTTTTAATATTTTTCCTTTGTTTTGTGCATTTGGTGTTATGCGATGGGAGGAATTTATTTTCTGGTCCAATTTATTTAGAGTTCTGTAGGCTTCTTGTATCTTCATGGGTATCTCTTTATTTAGGTTAGGGATGTTTTCTTCTATAATTTTGTTGAAGAAGTATAATTTTGTTATATTTACTGGCCCTTTAATTTGGGAATCTTCACTCTTTTCTTATACCTATTATCCTTAAGTTTGTTCTTCTCATTGTGTCCTGGATTTCTGGATGTTTTGGGTTAGGAGCATTTTCATTTTGCATTTTCTTTGACTGTGGTGTTAATGTTTTCTATGGTATCTTCTGCCCCTGAGATTCTCTCTTCTGTCTCTTGTATTCTGTTGGTGGTGCTGTCATTTATAACTTCTGACTTCTTTCCTAGGTTTTCTGCCTCTGGAATTGTCTTCCCTTGTGTTTCCTTTGTTTCTACTTCCATTTTTAGATCCTGGATGGTTTTGTTCAATTCCTTAACCTGTTTGGCTGTGTTTTTCTGTAATTCTTTAAGGGATTTTTGTATTTCCTCTTTAAGGGTTTCTACCTGTTTACTTGTGTTCTCCAGTCATTCTTTAAGAGATTTTCATGTTTCCTCTTTAAGGTCTTCTATTTGTTTTTCTGTTTTGTCCTGTATTTCTTTAAGGGAGTTATTTATGTCCTTCTTAAAGTCCTCTATCAGCATCTTGGGATGTGATTTTTAAAACCAAATCTTGCTTTTCTGGTGTGTTGGGGCATCCAGGACTTGGTGTTGTGGGAGAACTGGGTTCTGATGAGGCCATGTAGCCTTGGTTTCTATTGGTAAGGTTCTTGCACTTGCCTTTTGCCATCTGGTATCTCTGGTTTTAGTTGGTCTTGCTTTCACTGGCATGAGCTCATCCCTCGTATGGGCCTGTAAACCTGTGTCAGCACTCCTGGAAGACCCACTCTCTCCTGGCAGGAGCTGTCTCCTGGCAGGAGCTGTACAGAGGGCTTTGGAACAGCCCCGGCTCCTGGGTATAGATGAAGGCAGGAAGGACCCTGTCCTAGCTCCTCTGCTAGTCTATGTTTTCTTTATTGCTCCTATTTCCATTATCAGATCTTGAACTGTTTTATTCTTTTCGTTCACCTGTTTAATTGTAATTTTATTTCTTTAACGGATTTGTTTCCTCCTTAAATAACTCTCCCTGTTTGATTGTGTTTTCCTTTGTTTCTTTAAGGGATTTATTCATTTCCGTTTTAAAGGACTCTATCATCATTATAAGGTTGGATTTAAGGTCATTTTCTTGTGCTTCAGTTGTATTAGGATATCAATGGCTTGCTGTAGTAGGGTAGTTGAGTTCTAAAGGTGTCATAGTGCCCTGGCTTTTTTTTGACTGTGTTTTTTGAGGGTCTTTAGGCATCTGAATGGCTTTGGTCCTTGTATGCTCCTGTTGTTGTAGGTGGGGACTTAACTTGATGTGTCAGTCCTCTGATGAGTATCCTGGGTTGTATGGTTCTGGATCAGCAGGATTAATGAAAGCTAGTGGTGATTTGGTAGGAAAATGGAGTCCAGTAGGGATAACAGACTGTTCAGGGAAACTTGCAGTACCCTAGAAGTCTCAGCAGGCAGGGAAGATGGGTTGCAGAACAGAATCTAACCTTTATTATTATGGATTCATGGGTCAGATGAACAGGTGGAGAGGTGGTAGAAGAATGGATGTCCACTGGGGACAGCAGATTGCTTATAGCAGCACTGGGTGCCCTAGAGCAATGCAACAAATTTTAAAGTTTCTTGGTAGTATGAATAGGTGTGCCTCTTATTCTGCAAACTGAGTATCATACAATTTCTGGGTGATTCAATTCACTACACTCTTGTACAGTTTCAGGTACTTGAAAAATGTTTTGAGCAAATAATAGTGTTACTTATTGACAGTCATTTTTGTACATTTAACAATTTATTATATATGTATATGCATGTATGTGTGTGTTTGGTGTGTTACATATACATTTGTACATGGTGCATACCTACTGACTATTTCCAAGAATCAGTTCTTTGCTTCCACCATGTAGGTTCTCAGGCTCAAACTCAGATTGTCTGACTTGGCAGCACATGCTTTTACCCTGTAAGTCATCTTGCTGGTCCATCTCACAGTCTATATCTGCCACTTTAGAAACTAATAAATAAATAAAATATTTAATCCGTTTACAAGTTTTACATTATTAAATAAGAGTTCTACAAACAAAAGTATAAAATGCAATTTACAACAGGGGAGATAAGCATTAAAAATTTAAAAAATGGTATATTAGTGATAGTGAAAACAAAGTACAACACAAACTACTCCATCGAGTGAGAAAGGACATTTCTGTTAGGAAGATATTGTGTGTCCCCCTCTGGCACAGGTTTACTTTAAAAAGAGGATCAACATATCCTCTAGTTGAGGGGAAATCCCACTCAAAACCACAAATATGTAAATGTTAAGTGTAGAACATACGTTCCTTGTATGTTTTAGGAGTAACAAGAAAGGCAGATTACTGATCCTGAAAGCCCAAGGGTCAGGCTGTTTAGAATGATGGGAAAGGAACTCCTTGGATCAGACACTGCCCAGGTTGAGTAAGTAAAGAATGGAAAAAAAATCTTTTTAAGGAAGAAAAGCACTAGAAAATTCAAAGCAAAAGAGAAAATGGCCTGATTTTGTTAATTGCCTCTGTATAGGATATTTTTTTTAATGAAGTAAAGTCATTAGCTAAGCAAGGCTAGAAGCAGAGAGCCTAATTAGGATTCTATTTTCTAGTCTAAGCAAGAGGTGATGATTCTTTGAGTGGGTTGATGAAGATAAAGGCATGGTTCTGTATTTCAAACACCTACTCACTGGAATATAGGGGTGCTAAAAGAGCACCAGGAATCAAATATAATTCAATAGTAGTCTGCTTATTATATGATTTACCTTTAAAATTTCACCTCAAATAGCCTCATTTATTTTTTTGGTAACTGTTAATAGGAAATTTATTTATAAATGTATAAACAGGAATGATCTGAGCTAAAGAATTCATTGTTAATTAGGTCAACATGCAACCCTGTGTAGAGTAGAATGGCATCCACCAGGAGGAATAATAACATGCTGACAAATCTCTTACAATGTTGATGTCCTTGAAGAAATGTTCATTCCATAAAGTCAGTCATTTGAGTGAGAGATAGCGTAAACCTCCTTGGAAAAAGTCCTCAGAAAGATGGATCAGGGTTTGGTTACCATTTACAGAAAAGAGATAGTTAAGAGGACCTGTTAGTGTTTACAGGGTTATCATCAAAGAACTGGGTTATTTGTAAAGAAAACCTGTTAGTGTTTACAGGATTATCAAAGAATTGGGTGATGAATAGGCTCTTGACTGTGATGGTGAAGGCAAACTTATGATAACACAATAAAAACACTGAAATTTGTATTATAAGGAATTGTATTATAAGGAAGTTTATATATCCTTCACACAGAGAATGTGTGAACCATTCTTCAATAAAAGAGTTGCAAGGAAAATAATGAAACCTTTTAATAAAACTATTTAAAAATTGTTTATGAGTCTAAGGCTAGTGAGATGACTCATTGGGTAAATGCACTTATTGTTAAGTATGACGACCTAAGCTTTATCTTAGAATACATATGGTAAAAGTAGAGTCTGGTGAGCATTGTCTTCTGAACTTCACATGACATGTGACATGTTCACATGAACACACACAATTAATACATATACACAAAATAAAGGTAATAAAATATTTTAATATATCAAGCCACTTCTAAATGTCATCCAAATTATTATTGCTCTTTTTTTATATACTGTGAAATAGGAATTTGTGTTTTACAGGCTATCTTATCATTTTACAGTTCAGGGTTTTCTCAAAGGCTCTTTCAGATGTATTTATCACAGAGCTGGCTGGCAGAGGATATAGATCAGTAGTAGAGAATTTTCCTAGACACTTCAAGGCCCTGGATTCTATGCTCAGAATAACAAATATAAATAAAAATATGTGAAAATAAAAAAGACAGGATAGGGTACACAGAGAAAAAGAGTTCATGCCTTACATTCTATAATTTTATAGGTCACACATTTTTATGAATGGATAAAGAGGAGTCACTGTGATAAATGTAGAGCTTCATAACGAGATTGTAGTTTCACTGACTTGTGCAAAGAATTCATTAAATCCCAATGGTTAATTTAAAACTGCATCTTAGACTGTCTATTTAAGTTTGTCTTAAAACTAAAACATCTTGATATTCTCCTGTTTGATTTTGGTTATACAAATATAAATTATCATCCATCTATTATGGATATGTTGTATTTCTTTGGACCTGCTACAAATATCTAAGTGGGCAAGTGACTTTGCATTCCTAAAATAAATGACCATTAATAAATATAGTTGAGTGCTTATTGCACCAGTTTTTCTTCTGTGGATTGAACTAACTGCAGATGTCAAAACATTGGGATAAAAAGAAGGGAAATTGTAATCAGGATATATTAGATAAGGCAAAAATTCTATTTTCAATAAAATAGGAATAAAAAATTAAATACTTCTATATTTAGTATAAAAATAGATAATCATGTCTTTTAAGTTGAGTAAATTTGCCCGAGTTTATGTTGTAGTGTTAGATAACTTATACAAACCATGTGCCCCACATAAGGACAGTCTCAGTCTGGCGTCCTACAAGTGAACAAAACTCATATTTGCTCTACAGGAATTGCCAAACAGATTATTGTTTTCGAAGTCTGCATTGTGTGATTGTCTTTATTTAAATATTTAAAGCCAAAGTCAACCAGCCTGTCCTTGGCCTGAATTTCACTGTTAGTTTCACCTCTTTGCACTGATGTGAGATGATTTTAATAGAAGAAAATGAATAAAAATTCACAAAATGTCCAATACTCTTGTCCAGGTCAAAGGATTCTCTGAGTGACAAAGTGGAACCCAGAGAGGTTAATGGACTTTGAAATTACTGATTGACTGTTCATGAAACAATGAAGGCTGGAAAGAATCAGAATAGTTTTTTTTTCAATCTCCTTTTATCAGGACTGTTTATTCTTCTGTTATGAAAATGTGGTTCTGAATATTGGATACCTTTTAAACACTCCTAAAGAGGATGTTAGCTAGGCATATGTATTTAATCCCAGAAAGCAGGATGCAGAGACAGGATGATATTTGTGAGTTCCAAGTTGGTATAGTCTACATAGAAAGTTCCATTTCAGCTCAGGTTTCATAGTGAGATCCTGTCTCAAAAAGACGATAATCCTTATAAATCAACTCATAAACAATATAAGGAGCAAACCTTAGTAAAGGAACATCAGATGGTCTGCTAGGATGCATCAACAGAAGTAACAGAAATGCATAGAAATGCATGCATCTTCATTTAAGTTGAGGCCATGGGCAATAGACAATAATCAACAGTAAAAGAACACACACTGTAATGAATTCCATTCCAGTAATTTATAAGTCTGCTGATATGAATTTTGTTGCTACACAAGAAAGGAAGCCTGCATTCAAATTAAATTCAAATTTGAGATCTTATGAACTGTCCTTTATAGCTAGCTCATTCCTTAAAAACTAATTTGCTTCCCAAAGCAGAACTAGTGAATTCCTTGGAGGAATATGAGAAATTGAAGATATCATGACATCAACTGCTATAATTAGTTATATTCTGCAGACTCAGTTTTGTATAGTAAGAAAATGCATATTACCTCACTTTCAGGTTCTCCAATCTCAAAATATCTTTGTAACATTTTATTGTTTTATAAAATGTGTTTACTTAATTTTATGTGTATATCTATTTGCTTGCATGTATGTTTGTATAATACATGTGTGCCTGGTGTCTGTGGAGGCCAGAAGAAGGCATCAGATCCCTGTTAATGGAGTTGTTGATGTTGGTGAATTCCTATGTGGCTGTTTCAATGTTCCCCTTCAAAATCAAATTTCCTTAACTGTTGAGCCATTTTTCCAGCACCAAGTGTTTACTTATTTATGTGTGATAAGAGACTTATGGAGAGAAAATGTGCGAAATTACATATCTGTCAATCAATCCACTATAAAACATAGTTACAACATATTTTACAAGCCTGCATTTGTTAGATGAATTAGAATTTTTATAATCCATTATATTATTTCATGTTAGTGTTTTACTAAATACTTCCACCATACAAGATAATCTGCTATTGTAGTATAATGAATTTGTCTGTATAGACAATATTTCCATCCATTCCCTTGACTTCTGAGTACTCTGCAGCACCCCAGCTGTTCTGAGCAGCAATTTGTTAATGCATACACAGCTCTATTTTTTGGCCACCTGGCTGTCAGCCTTCACCAGTCCTGCAGCACCAGGGACATACAAGTAAGATTTCTACTCTGCCACCCACAATCCACAGCCCTCCTTGCTTCCTGGAGCACATTCAGCTGCTGGGCAACTTGTACTGACCCCTAAATTCCATTGCTTAGCTCAAGGCTGCCAACCAGAGACCTGCTGTACCAGGAACATCCTGCCTAGGCCTGCCTTTCCAGTGCCTGCTACAACAGGAACATTCAGAGCAATCAAGGTGGATAAAGGCCCTTGAAATAACACAATAAGCCAGAGCAGTATTGCAACTTCCATGGATATCGTAACACAACTGAAACATAAGAAAATGACCTTAAATCCAAGCTCATAAAGATGATAGAGGCCTTTAAAGAGGAAATGAATAAATTCCTTAAAGAACTCCAGGAAAATAAAATCAAATAGGTAGAGGTCTTTAAAGAAGAAATGAAAAAAAAAATCCCTTAAAGAAATACAGAAAAATACAATAAAGAGGTTAAGGAAATGAATAAAACTGTCTAAGACATGGTAATAGAAATAAAAACAATATGGAAAACACAAACTGATGGAATCCTGGAGATGGAAAACACAGGGAAGTAAACAGGAGCAACAAATGCAAGCATCACTAACCATATACAGGAGATGGAAGAAAAAATATCAGGTGTAGAAGATACAACAGAAGAAATTGATACATCATTTAAAGAAAATGTTAAGTCTAAAAATTTCCTGACATAAAACATCCAGGAAATCTGGGATACTGTGAAAAGACATAACTGAAAAATAACAGGAAAAAAAAAGAAGAGCCCCAGGTCCAAGCACCAGAGAATATGTTCAACAAAATCATAGAAGAAAAATTTTTTACCATAAAGAAAGAGATATCTATAAACATACAAGAAGCTTACAAAATACAAATTAGTTTGGACCAGAAAAAAAAAATCATTCTACTACACAGTAATCAAAACCAAAATCTATAGAAAAAAAGAATATTAAAAGTGACAAGGGGAAAAGACCAGGTAATATACAAAGGAAGACCTATCAGAATTATACCTGGTTTCTCAACAGACAATCTAAAACATAGAAAGACTTAGAGACTTTACAGCCTCTAAAAATCACAGATGCCAACCTCAACTACTATAACCAGCAAAGCTATCAATTACTATAGATGGAGAAATCAAGATATTATAAGATAAAACCAGATTGAAACAATATCTACCCACAAATCAAGCCCTAAAAAAAAATACTATTAGGAAAACTCCAATCCATGTAGGTTGAATACACTCAAGAAAACATAGGAAATAACTAATTACAGAACAGAAAAATCAAAACCAAAATAAATGAATTGTGAGTACACACACACACACACACACACACACACACACTCTAACACCACCAACATCAAAATAACAGGAAGTAAAAATCATTGTTTATTAATATCTCTCAATAGTGATGGACTGAATTCCCCAATAAAAAGATATAGGCTAACAGAATGGGTGCAATATCAGGATTTATGCTAAAGTTCAAATTGCACATCGACCCCCAGACATTAATAGTGCAAAACCCCACTCTCACCTATGGACATAACATTGAGACAAAAATGGAACAGAGAAATAATGAAACTAATCAATGTTATGAATCAAATGGACCTAACAGATATCTACAGAACATTTTACCAAAACATGAAAGAATATACTTACTTTTCTGCACCACACAGAACCTTCTCTAAAACTGACCAACAGTCTGTCACAAAGATATAAAAAAATCAAAATTATTCCTTGTATATTTTCAGAGCATTATAGAAAACAGCTGGATTTCAACAACAGAATCAACAGAAAACTTACAAACTAATAAAAACTGAGCAACTCTCTACTCAATGATCATTGGGTCAGGGAAGAAATAAAGAGGGAAATTAAAGACTTTATAGAATTCAATGAAAATGAAGTCACAACATAACCCTACTTATGAGACAAAATGAAAGCAGTGCTAAGTGCTTTCACTTAAGTTCATAGCACTCCCTGCCTTCAAAAAGGTATTAGAGAGCTCACATGCCAGCAATATAAAAGCATACCTGAAAGCTCTGGCTGAAGTCAATCAATGAGAAACAAAGAGAACAAGACAAAGAATCAGTGAAAACGAGCTGGTTCTTTGCAAAAACAAACAAACAAATGATAGACAAACATATAGACTAATGAAACGGCAGAGAGGCAATATGTAGATTAACAAAATCAGAAATGATAAAGGAGACATAACAACGGAAATTGAGTAAATTCAAAAAAGGCATTAGGTCTTACTTCAAAACCTTGCATACCACAAAATTGAAAAATCTAAAAGAAGTGGATGATTTTCTATATAGATACCACTTAACAAAATTAAATTAAGATCATGTAAACTATTTAAATTGTTCTAAACCACTTAAAAAATAAAGCAGTCATAAAACGTCTCCCCATCCCAAAAAGTTCAGGATCATGTGGTTTTAGAGCAGAGTTCTACACCTTTCCAAGAGGAGTTAATACCAATACTCCTCAAAAAAAAATGGAGACAAAGAAAACAAAAACAAAAACAAAAAAAGATCAGAGGATAAAACTGGAAAGGAGGAAGTAAAAATATCACTATCACTATTCCAGGATGATATGATAGCATATATAAGTGACCCCCAAAGAACTTCTACCAGAGAACTACTACCCACTGTACCTTTAGCAAAGTGGCTGGGTAAAAAAAATCAACTAAAAAAATCAGTAGCCCTCCTATATTATTGTTTAATTAGGAGGCTAACAAAAAAAATTAGAGAAACAAAACCCTTTAGAACAGTCATAATATAAAATATTTTAGTGTAACTCTAATCAAAAAGGTTAAAGACTTGTGAGACAGGAACTTGAAATGCCTGAAGAAAAAAACTGAGGAAGGTGTCTGAAGATGGAAAGATCTTCTATGTTCATGGATCAATAGGATTAACATTGTAATCACCTTACCTCTAAATGCAATTCTCATCAAAATTCCAAAAGAATTCTTTACAGACCTTGAAAAAAGCGATTCTCAGACTCACATGGAAAAACACTGTAAAGGAAAGAACCTCTGGAGGTATTACCATCCCTGATTGGCATAAAAACAGACAGGTTGATCAATGGGCTAGACTCAAAGATCCACAAATAAGCCCATATATCTATTCACACATGATATTGACAAAGAAGTTAAAAAATCAGACAATGGATAAAGGAAAGCATTTTCAACAAATGTTGTTGGTCTAACTGGATGTCTGTGTGGAAAAGAATGCAAATAGATCCATATTCATCACCCTACACAAAACTCAAGTCAAGTCCAAGTGGATCAAAGACCTCAACATAAAATTGGACACACTAAATCTAGTAGAAGAGAAATTGGGGGAAATTCCTTGAACACATTGGCACAGAAAACACACTTTTGAACACAATACTTAAGGCACTAAGATCAAAAATTAATAAATGTGGCCTCATGAAACTAAAAGCTTTTGCAATTCTAAACTTCTACACAGGACTTCCAAGGGAAGGAGGGGCACGTCAATCCACCCATAAAATCTTCCATCCCAGATTTGTCCTGCCTACAAGATACACAAGGATAAAGATGGAGCAGAGACTGAGGTAACAGCCAACCAAAGACTGGCCCTACTTGAGACCCATATAAAAGAGAGTCAATCTTTGATACTATTAACGATACTCTGTGGTGCTTGCAAACAGGAACTTGACATAACTATCTTCAGAGAGACTTGATCCAGCAAAGGATGGAAACAGATGCACAGACCTACAGCCAAACATCAAGTGGAGCTCGAAGAGTTTTGTAGAGTAGTGAGGGGTAAAAATGAGTGAACCAGAGGGGTCATGGACACCTCAAAAAGGCCTAACAAAGTCAAATAACCTGGGCCCATGGGAGCTCACAGAGACTGAGTTACCAACCAAAGAGCATGCAGGCTCTGGACCTATGCTCCCTACACACTTCTTAGTACACATTCTAAAAATGTCCCAGGGTGGGTTGGTACCTAGAGTGATCTTCCCCTTCTCTGAGGAGAAGGGGAGGATATATTGTAGGAAGTGATTTGTGAAGGTAGGCCATGTAGGACAGGTGGTGTGTAGGCTGAGATCAGGATGTAAATTAAATTTAAAAGAAATGTAATATTGAAAAGAAAAAAGACAATCTTACAGGTCCAGCTTTCAGTGCTTTGATAAGCACCACAATGATTTTATTTTTTAGAATGTGTACTAAGAAATAAGATTCTAGCTCAGAAGTGGCAGGGTAGCTGGCACAGGATCCTTTCTACCATCCTCTTCACCTAGGAGGTACTGCAGATCCACAGCCCTCTCTGCCCCTTCCCCACAAGCAGAGAACTTGTCTTCGGGGTATGCTCCAACTCAGGGACTCAGATGAGATCTCCATTTTCTCTCCAGTGACCTTCCAAGGCAGGACGAGCCAGGAGGTACAGGCCTCAGAATTGGCAGGGCAGCCAGCACAGGATCCTTTCTATGTCCCTCTTCACTTAGGAGGCAGGACCAGCCAGGAGGCACAGGTCTCAGAAGTGGTAAGGCAGCGACACAGAATCCTTTCTATCTCCCTCTTCATCTAGGAGGTACTGCAGATCCACAGCCCTCTGTGCCCCTTCCCTGCAAGTGGAAAGCCTGTCTCCAGGGTTTGTTCTGACTCCAGGACTCTGGAGGGATGACTGATCCAGAGCCAACTGCACACGGGTCTTACCAGAGGAGAGCTGATCTCCCAGAAGGGTTGACACAGGCCCACAGGAGGAGCAAGATTCAGCCAGAAAGAGCAAGAACATCTAACACCAGAGAGCAACAGATGGTGAAAGGCAAACTCAAGAATCTTACCAACAGAAACCAAGACTAGTTGGCTTTATCAGATCCTAGCACTCTCACCACAGCAAGACATGGATACCCCAATACACCAGAAACACAAGATTTGGATCTAAAAATCATACCTCATGATGGTGATAGAGGAATTTAAGAAGAGAATGAATAACTCCCTTAAAGAAATACATGAGAACACAGGTAAAACAGGTTCAAGCCCTTAAAGAGGAAACATAAAAATCCCTTAAAGAATTAGAGGTAAGCATAAGCAAACAAGTGAAGGAACTGAACAAAACCATCCAGGACCTAAAATTGGAAGTAGAAATAGTTAAGAAATCACAAAGAGACACAACTCTGGAGATAGAAATCCTAGGAAAGAAGTCAGGAACCATGGATACAAGCATCCAACAGAATACAATAGATAGAAGAGAGATTCTCAGGTGCAGAAGATACCATAGAAAACATTGACACAACAGTCAAAGAAAACACAAAATGCAAAAAGTTCCTAATCCAAAACATCCAGGAAATCCAGGACACAATGAGAAGACCAAACCTAAGGATAATAGGAATAGAAGAGAGTGAAGACTTCCAACTTAAAGGGCTAGTAAATATTTTCAACAAAATTATAGAACAAAATTTCCCTAACCTAAAGAAAGAGATGCCCATGAACATACAAGAAGCCTACAGAACTCCAAATAGACTGGACCAGAAAAGAAATTCCTCCTGCCACATAATAGTCAAAACACCAAATGCACAAGAAAGAATATTAAAAGCAGTGAGGGAAAAAGGTCAAGTAACATATAAAGGCAGGCCTATCATAATTATACCAGACTTCTCATCAGAGACTATGAAAGCCAGAAAATCCTGGGTTGATGTCATACAGTACTTAAGAGAACACAAATGCCAGCCCAGGTTACTATACCCGGCAAAACTCTCAATTACCATAGATGGAGAAACCAAAATATTCCATGACAAAACCAAAATTCCACAATTTATTTCCACAAATCTAGCCCTTCAAAGAGTAATAAATGGAAAACTTCAACAAAAGGAGGGAAACTACATCCTAGAAAAAGCAAAAAAAGGAATTTTCCAACAAAATTAAAAGAAGATAGCCACATGAACAGAATTCCAACTCTAAAAACAAAAATAACAGGAAGCAATAATTACCTTTCCTTAATATCTATTAATATCAATGGATTCAATTTCCCAACAAAAAGACATAGACTATCAGACTGGGTACATAAACAGGATCCTACATTTTGTTGCATACAGGAAACCCACCTCAGTGACAAAGACAGACACTACCTCAGTAAAAAGGCTGGAAAACAATTTTGCAAGCCAATGGTACCATGAAAAAAAGCTGGCGTAGCTATTGTAATATTGAATAAAATTGACTTTCAACCTAAAGTGTTCAAAAAAGATAAGGAGGGACACTTCATACTCAAAGATATGAACTCTCAATTCTGAACCTCTATGCTCCAAATGCAAGGACATCTACATTCATAAAAAAACTTTACTAAACCTCAAAGCACACATTGCACTACACGCAATTATAGTGGGAGATTTCAACAACCCACTCTCTGCAATGGACAGATCGTGGAAACAGAAACTAAACAAAGACACAGTGAAACCAATAGAATTTATGAAACAGATGGATTTAACTATAGAACTTTTTATCCTAAAAACAAAAGGATGTACCTTCTTCTCAGCACCTCATGGTACCATCTCCAAAACTGGCCATATAATTGGTCACAGATCAGGCCTGAACAGATACAAGAAGATTGAAATAATTTCTTGTATCCTATCAGATCACCATAGACTAAAGCTGCTCCTCAATAAAAACATGAACAGTAGAACGCCCACTTACACGTGGAAGCTTAGCAACACTCTACTCAATGATAATTTGGTCAAGGAAGGACTAAAGAAAGAAATTAAAGACTTTCTAGAGTTTAATGAAAATGAAGCCACAATATACCCAAACTTATGGGACACAATGAAAGCAGTCCTAAGAGGAAAACTCATAGCTTTAAGTGCCTCCAAAAAGAAACTGGAAAGAGCATATACCAGCAATTTGACAGCACACTTTAAGGCGCTAGAACAAAAAGAAGCAAATTCACCCAAGAGTAGTCAAAGGCAGGAAATAATCAAACTCAGGGCTGAAATCAATCAAATAGAAACAAAAGAACTATACAAAGAATCAATCAAACCAGGAGCTAGTTCTTTGAGAAAAGCAACAAAATAGATAAACCGTTAGCCTGACTAACTAGAGGGCACAGAGACAGTATTCTAATTAACAAGATTAGAAATGAAAAAGGAGACATAACAACAGAAACTGAAGAAATTAAAAAAATCATGGGATTCTACTACAAAAGCCTATACTCAACAAAACTGGAAAACCTGTCTTAAATAGACAATTTTTAGACAGATACCAGATTCGAAAGTTAAATCAAGATCAGATCAATGATCTAAATAGACCCATATCTGCTAAATACATAGAAACAGTCATTAATAGTCTCCCAACCAAAAAAAGCCCAGGACCAGATTGGTTTAGTGCAGAGTTTTATCAGAACTTTAATAGTCCTCAAATTATTCTACAAAATAGAAATGGAAGGTACTCTACCCAATTAGTTCTATGGATTCACAATTACTCTTACACCTAAACCACACAAAGATGTAACAAAGAAAGAAAACTGCAGACCAATTTCCTTTATGAATATCAATGCAAAAGTACTCAATAAAATTCTTGCAAACCAAATCCAAGGACACATCAAAATGATCATCCATCATGATTAAGTAGGCTTCATCCCAGGGATGCAGGGATAGATCAGAATTCAGAATCCATCAATGTAATTCACAATATAAACAAACTCAAAAAAAAAAAAAAAA
>NW_022196909.1:56262773-56317461 GCF_008632895.1 Mastomys coucha | reverse complement strand
CGTAAGCCAGGGTGTGGGCATTGAACCCTCAATGGCCGCTAGGGAAAACCCAGGCCCTGTCTTCCTGGTTTGCCCCTTGTGAGACGCCCTGCGGGCAAGAACAGAGAACCCGGAAGTTCCCCAGTGTAATCTGCAAGTCTTTCAAGTTGCACAATGGCAAAATTGGCACCAGGCCCACACATGTTGACTGACTCAGCAAGCTCCCCGATAGGGGTGCACTCCACTGGAGCACAGACACTGCCACCACCAGTATCTTCAAACACTGGAAAGGCACGCAAGAGTTTACTCTTGTCTCCTCCAGACAAAAAGGAATCCGAACAGCATCCATCAGTGCACAGCAGGGGTGCACCTGGAAAAGCAGGCGGAACAGCATGAAGCGTTCCGCGGCTCTGATCTCCCTTTCGCTTTAGATTCTGGAGAGGTGGCGAATGCTCATTTAGATGATACCTCTGTTCCTTATAGCAAGCCGCTTCTCTCTCTAAGTCTTCCTCTTTTGACGGGCTCAATTTCTCAGAGCTATCAGGCTCGAAGAGCTTCCATCTCTTCTCTACTTTTCCATCTCTTTCTCTACTTTTCTCTCCCAGGGTGTCCTTCCCCTTATCTCTCGCTTCCGCAGGTCTAGCGGAAGGGCCTGTACTCTTGGGTATATCCTCTCTTCTCTCCCCTTTCTCCTGGCTAACCTCCACTCCCTCATCTTCTCTCTCCCCTTTATTCTGGCTAGCTTTTATTTTCTCCTCTGTTTCTGACATGCTATCTTGTATCTCCTCAAGTGCCCCCGAAGCCACAGAGGCGGGGCATTTCTCATCCTCCAGGCAAGAATGTATAACAAGCGCCATTAGCACGATTACCGTGGCTTTGGCTGTGCTTTCTAACTCTGAGAAAGGGTCGGAGGAATTAAAATCAAGCAGCATGCCTCTCAGAGCTCATCTTGTCCTGCAGTTCTGAAACCTACCAGCTGTTGTAAGGTTCTCCCATTGTCCCGGGGTTCTCGGCACCAGCTGTAGCCCGCGCAGTCTTCTCGCCGGGAAGAAGACACGCGGACTCTCTAGGTTCCTTCTGCAGCGACGACATTTACTGCCCTCTCCCAGAGGGAAAAGAGATTGAGCCCAAAATCCGCACTGCTTATATACACCACAGCATGGCGTGTCTGCCCATGATTGGCTGTTCGCTCATTACCCTACGTAACGCCCCAGAATAGGCCGTGACATGGCGTATTTTCACTCTAAGCACATGCGCAAACAGTTCTCTACGCACATGCGCAAACAGTTGTTTAGGTGCCATCTTGCCATGGCGAATGCCTCTCAAGATTCACGGCTTCCCACAAAGACCCAGAAATGAACCCACAAACCTACAGCCACTTGATCTCTAACAAAGGATCTAAAACCATCCAGTAGAAAAAAGACAGTATTTTCAACAGATGGTGCTGGCTCAACTGGCAGATAGCATGTAGAAGAATGCAAATTGATCCATGCCTATCTCCTTGTACAAAGCTCAAGTCCAAGTTTATCAAGAACCTCCACATCAAACCAGATACACTGAAACTAATAGAAAAAAAGTGGGGAAGAGCCTACAGCATATAGGCACAGAGGAAAATTTTCTGAAGAGAACACCAAGAGCTTATGCTCTAAGATCAAGAACTGACAAATGGGATTTCATAAAGTTGCAAAGCTTCTGTAAGGCAAAAGACACTGTCAATAGGACAAAACGGCAACCAACAAATTGGGAAAAGATCTTTACCAATCCTATGTATCTGATAGAGGGCTAATATCCAATATATACAAAGAACTCAAGTAGTTAGACTCCAGAAAAAACAAATAACCCTATTAAAAAATGGGGTACAGAGCTAAATAAAGAATTCTCAACTGACGAATACTCGATGGCTGAGAAGCACCTAAAGAAATGTCCAACATCCTTAGTCATCAGGGAAATGCAAATCAAAACAACCCTGAGATTCCACTTCACACCAGTCAGAATAGCTAGGATAAAAAAAAACTCAGGTTACAGCAGATGCTGGTGAGGTTGTGGAGAAAGAGCAACATTACTTCATTGCTGGTGGGACTGCAAGCTGGTACAACCACTCTGGAAATCAATTTGGCATCTCCTCTGGAAATTGGATGTAGAAATACCAGAGGACCCAGATATACCACTCCTGGGCATATACCCAGAAGATGCTCCAACATGTAATAAGGACACATGCTCCATTATGTTCTTAGCAGCCTTATTTATAATAGCCAGAAACTGGAAACAACCAAGATGGCCCTCAACAGAGGAATGGATACAGAAAATGTGGTATATCTACACAATGGGGTACTACTCAGCTATTAAAAACAATGAATTTATGAAATTCTTGGGGAAATGGATGGATCTGAGGAATATCATCCTGAGTGAGGCAACCCAATCACAAAAGAACACATATGGATGGATATTAGCCTTGAAAATTGGAATACACAAAGTACAAACCACAAGCAATAAGAAACTCAGAAGGAAGGAAGACCAAAGTGTGGATACTCAGTTCCTTATTAAAAAGGTGGAACAAAATACCCATGGAAGGAGTTGTAGAGACTAACTCTGGAGCAGGGACTGAAAGAAGGACAATCCAGAGACTGCTCCACCTGGGAATCCTTCCTATATTCATTCATCAAATCTAGACATATTATGGATGCCTCAAGTACTGGATAAGAGGAGCCTGATAAAGCTGTCTCCCGAGAGGCTCTGACAGTACCCGACTAATACAGAAGTAGAGGCTCACAGCCATCCATTGGACTGAGTACAGGGTCTCCAATGAAGGAGCTAGAGAAAGGACCCAAGGAGCTGAAGGGTTTGCAACCCTTAAGATGAACAACAATATGAACTAACTAGTACCCTCAGAGCTCCCAGAGACTAAAACACCAACCAAAGAATACACATGGTGGGTCTAATGGCTTCAGCAGCATATGTATAGCAGAGGATGGCCAAGTTTGTCATCAATGTGAGGAGAAGCCCTTGGCCCGGTGAAGGTTCTATGCCTCTGTGTAGGGGAATGCCAGGGCCAGTAAGCAAGATGGGGTGGGGTGTTGAGGGGGGAGGGAACACTGGTATGTTTTAGTTTTGTTTTTTTCTTTTTTCTTTTTTTGGAGGGGAACCTGGAAAAGGAGATAATGTAAATAAAGAAAAATATCTAATTAAAAAAAGAAAAAATATTCTAATTTGTATTTAAATAAAAAAGAAATAAGATTCTAATTTGTATTTCTTTTCTTTTTTCTTTTTCTTTCTTTCTCTCTTTCTTTTTTTTTTTTTTTTTTTTTTTTTTTTTTTGAAGTTCTTCCAACTACTTCATCTAGGGACATTAATGTATTCAAAAAGGCTCTAACTTCTTGAGTGGAAGGAACATCCATGGAAAATAAATTCTGGTTATTTTAGGAAAAAAACATGTTTGAAAAATCTTGTACCTACTTTACCATGGTATTGTAATGACTCAAAGGTTTACGTTATATAGGATTCTATGACAGTTGGTGGATGTGGGGGCCTTGATGGAATCTTTAAGATGTTGGTTTTGTGGGAGGTCTTCCAGACAGTCAGGACATGCTGTCTATAGGGATTGTTAGATTTTGTTTTCTTGTTTGTTCTTATTTGTATCTTAGTCATAATCAATTTTATCCCATACTATCAAGACTAAACTGAGCTCAATTGAGACACACAAGCAATGGGGATAATTCTTCATTGGCTAGAAGCATCAAAATAGTGAGCTAAAACTAATTTTCCTCTTTGAGTTTGTGTACTTCAGGTAGTTGTTATAGAAACAAGGAGGCAAAATTCAGTACTCATTAGTTTTTCAGCTCTGTGATCTACATATCTGATAGAAGAACCAACTGAGAGTCTGAAGATTTCAGAGTGTGTGTTCTATCATAATAGAAAAGTATTGCAAAGTGAAGCAATTCATGCCATGGTAGTCATTCCCAGGATCATGTACATTTACAAATAACACTCCAACAGTGATTTGCTTTCTCCTACTAGGCCCCACCTTTTTCCTTCCACAACTTCCAAATAATGACATCAAATCAAGAAAACATCAACAGGTTGAGCCATCCATAAGCTTATAACCCATAAGTTCCAACTTTCTCTGGAAATACATCACTAACTGGCACACCAAGGAACAGATTTTATCCCCAAGTTATTTTTTTAATCCAATCAAAGTTAACATCACAAGACCACCCTTTGTCAACTTGACAAACATACTCAAATTCTCTACAGAGCACAAGGTGCTTATGTTCATGGATAAAAACTATGGAAAACAGGAACGATAACCAATGTAGTGTTACCTCCTCAAAGGAAGAGATGTGTAATCCATGTTCCACCCAGAAGACTGGGTAAGAATGTGGTTTATTTTCTGGTGACCTTTGCACTATCTCTCTGACTGTGGCCAAATCTTGGTGAAATTGGGTGAAAGAATAAGAGTCTGGCTCCCCTAGACTCTTAGAAACAGGACTAAGGAGGTTAATAACCATTGTGGAAGATGTAACATGTACTTTGAAAAGAGTTTTGATGTAAAATTTTACCTTTAGCTTTATTGTACACATGAGATTATGTTGCAAGAATAAACTATTTTTTCTGAATTGTACTATACTATAATAAATAAATATAATAAATAATATATAAAACATATTATATATAAGTAACAAATAAATATAATAAATAAATAAATTGTACATGTCTATAATAAAATACCTGGTGTTAGTCTCCTGAAGTTTAACCTACATAGTTTTCTGAATTGTGTTGAACCAAACTTGCTTTCTGTTTTACACAGAATGATACTCAACAGGCTATGGTGTATACAGAGACCAAAATCTTTTTAAATTTTCACAATACCCTAAAATCCATCATCTTCAGTCAAACAAATGAACAAAATTACTGTTGGCAAGAATATCAGAGACAACATTTGGTTTGAAGTAATGTATATTTTTAGTATTTATAGTATGAATCTGAAGAGGCAAAGAAGATTCAAGTTATAACAAATATACTGATATATATATGTATATATATACATATATATATATATTTCTGATATTAAACTGCTATTGGGAACTGATATTGGGTTAAAGTATAAGTAATCCATAGTTGAAAAAAATCTATAAAATCAACCTCATACAAAATTTCCTATTACTATGAAAGAGATACCAAACAGTATCAACCAAAATGTTTAAATTGCTCTTCATGCTGCTGTCAAGATTTTGAATAAGCCTTAAATGAAGGAATAACTTTCATTGTAACTGACTTCTGATAACACGTAAAAGAATTATCTTCTCAGAAGAACACAACTTCAATTCAAGAATCGATGCAAATAAATAGAATATATTCTGAAAATAAAAATTACCTGATTAAAGTACAGACACATTTTGAATAAAAGCAAATGAATATTAAAAACAAAATAATTAAATATTAAAATTTTTGAAACATTAATATAGAATCAGAAATCCAAAGCCTTGTTATATTATAATTATCATTCTCTTAATATGAAATACCCTAAAATAACCTGCTTAAAATCATGAGAAGCTTGAATGCATGACTAAGAAAAAGGAGACATTAAAGCCTCAATATGAAGATATCAAACAGAATAAGGCAAAAAGAAAAAAAAAATTAGCTGCTTAATCTTCCTTATAAAGAGCTAGTTTTCACACATTAAACTTTCTGTAGCGTAACAGAAATTCCTGCTCCTTTCACATGTGTTCACATATACCACGTTCAGTTTGTGTGTGTGTACATGTTTGCATGTACATACATGTGTGGGTGAACTGTGCTTGTTGATAATTTAATAATCTCTGCCAAATATTATAGTAGAGAATCTTCTCTTATTATGACATTGGGACCTGCTCTGCTGAAATTTCCTGGATCAACCTAATCGTCCTCTTTCCTCTTCTCTTTTTTTTTCTCCTGTTCTCCTTCACTTCATCTCCCCCTTCCTTCCTTCATGTACTGATTGCACAAATGGCTGCTACATGCTTTCGCGGCAAAAGTACTATGAAAGCATTACAAAAGTTTAGAAATGAGCTCAACCTGGATTACAGGAGTGTTTTTGGTAGTTAGAGAAGACTCAAACGTAACAGGCATAAAGTTGTGATATCTTCCTCTATAAAAGGATACTAACTTATAAACTGTTAAAGATAATAAAATATTTAAGTTAATAGTGAGTCACCTTATAAATGATCAAAGTCTTTAATGTACTCAGAACAGTGGTTGCAGCCATTTTCTTTACAAATGCAGTTCATTACATGGACAGACATTTGCTGTCTGCATATGTTATGGAATTTAAGTCTGAAACAAGTAAATAAATGTAAGAAAAGCTAGTTTAAGAATCACGTATACTTAACACAATTGAAGATGGTCCTCAAACCTCTTGGAGAGATGTCACAAATATGGCATTAAAGGTGTTTAATAAAAATGGCCTTTCCTGATAGACAACAGTACCAGATTCTGACAGCAGCAGCAGCTGAGGCTCTCCAAAAAACTCTCAAGGAAGATTGGAAGCCACAAACTCCACCAAAAGCTTGTTTCTAGTGTTGCGATGTTGACCACTGAGACGTTGTCAGGAACTTGTGAATCTGATGCATATCCATCAAAAGGAGTCATTTTTCTTACTTTATGTTGTGATCATAAAAAGAGAAAGAGCTCTAAGAATATGTTCTGGTAAGGTGTGGGGGAAGTGGATACCTCTGCTGGCCCATGCTGAGGTATCCCTTCCCCCTGAGGGACCAGACACATGCTGATATAGTACAGAATAGAGTGTATTTTGGGCATGGGGAAGGGAGTTAAGAGGATAGCACAGGCAGAGAAACGCAAAGAGAAGGGGAGAGTAGAGAAGTAGGGGCCTCAGGCCATGACCACATGGAGAGAGGTGGAAGGGAATGGGGAGAGAGGGGAAGCAAAGGGGCAAGGGGCAAGGCTGAGAAGCAGGAGTAAGAGAGAGAAGAGGGGGCAAGCAGCCCCTTTTATAGGGCCAGGCCTACCTGGCCATTGCCATGTAACCATGGGGAGGAGCATACCTGGCTACTGCCAGGTATCTGTGGGGGTGGATTTTAGACAGAATGCTAACACTTTTGACAAAAGGGACATATGGCTTTCCAATAAACATATGTCTATAGCACTTATTACTGTTCACTATATTATTGCTCATATTAGCTTCTAGGTATGACCAGTCCTTACAAATGCTTGTAATAGATGTCAAAACTCCTATGTCAGTCTGCTGGCCTTTTCATCCCTTAGCTACTCATTCTTCTTATAACTCAACTATTCTGACTATTCTCTGGTCTACCTCCTCCTATTCTGAATAGTATTCTATCTATTATCTATTGCCTGCTATTCTATCTTCTCTCTCAGATAGCCCTGACAATGTCCAGTCTGTTGGTCAGGTTCAATCCACTTCTTTCTCTCTGTGCTCTGGAATTTTCTAGATGCCATTGTTTGTTTTCTCTCTCATATTTACCACAAAACCTTCCTATACCATGGGCCATCTCATCAGTTTATCCACTTTTCTAGTTGACAAGGTACTGTACACATTTTCTTGTCAGAATTGTTTCACATCACAGGCAAGGAAAAGATTATTTCTACTTTTTTTTTTTTTTTTTTTTTTTTTTTTTTTGGTTTTTAGAGACAGTGTTTCTCTGTGTAGCCTTGTCTGTTATAGAACTCACTCTGTAGACCAGACTGGCCTCGAAATCCACCTGCCTCTGCCCCCCAAGTGCTGGGATTAAGGCATGTGCCACCACCGCCTGGTGATTATTTCTATTTTATAGTTGAATTATCAGATTGTGTGATCTTTCTCAATGTAATATAAATATAATCTAAAAGATGTAAACTCAGTCCATCTTTTTTTGTCGTTGCTGTTTCTTTGTTTTGTTTATTTCCAGAATGTATTGTCTAGTAATTATTTAGTCTTAGGTAATATAATAACATTCCTGTTGTATTTGAAAAGACCCATTAACATATACATGTTAATCCACTGATACTCAACGTATGCTATATTTCTGCTTTGGTGCCCTTTTTTGTTTAATTTACCTTTTCATGTATCCTTACATTTTGTTTTGTTATATTGATCGTTTGGCATTTTGTTTTGTCTTTATCAATGACAGAAGTGAAGAAACAACTTAGTTGCTCATGATAACGATGCTTGAGGAAAGTAATTCAGGTGCTCCAAAGCAGTGCATTGTCACAAAGTGGTGAACTTAGAATTAGTTACCTGTTGATTATGCTTAAAATACAGCTTCTGAGCAGGATTTTAGGGTTTCTGAGTGGTGTTTTGGTGGTTTCCAGAGACATGAATTTTAAGCAATTTTCAAACAGCTTCTTAGGGGAAATTAAGTTTATGAATACTGGGAGAGATAATGTGACATGAATATTGATTTGTCCTACCTGTCATTTTTCTGGGTGTAAGAAGATCTCAAAGCCTGCAGTCTCCTTCATCCTTTTCATAGTTACTAGCATGATGGGCTCAGTATGTTCAATCAACATCCACGGGCACTGCAGGAAGTCTTGGCAGTATTTGTCATCCACACAGCTTATTTCAGTGACGAGGGGCAGAAAAATAATAGTAATTATCCTCTAAAGCATGTTTTATAGGAAAAAGATAAACAGATGGCAGCTTGAGATTTGGTGAGGAATTAAGGCTGGAAGATAACAATTTGAAGGAGACTTGGGATGAAGGGTCATTTAAGGGGGAAATAACACAGTCACCCAGGGCTAGTAGGTTCATCATTTATGTGATGAATCAGACAGGGTTTGTCATTGTTACACCCCTGATTCCCAGCAGTGTATCTAATTGGCTCCCTAAGGCCATAAAGAAATTATGCTTTTGACTGAAGATGGACTGGGTCTCAGGGCCATGAGGAAATCACAAGATTCTATCCCTCTAGTTGGTGACATAAACCTGGGAGAGTAAGCAGAACCTAATAAATGAGGCAGCTAAAGTGTCATGCAATAGCCAACTTTATTCTGAGCATCAGGCAATTTATATTCTGAGGGTGAAACAAAGTCAAGTAATCAAAGATAACATAATTTTAAGTGATATACAGCCAGGGACAACCTGTGTTTGGAACGATTATTTGAATAATAATTGTAGATTATGGGTAATTCTAAGTAAACCTGCTCCTATTTACTATACCTAGAAGGGGCATAAAAACAACTTCCAAGAAAACTCCTGTTATGGAGGAACGTAGGTCACAAGACTTATGTATTATGTTCTTAGAATTATGTCACAAGCTCTCTGAGTTCTCCTTGTAGAGATTCACTCATGGATCATGGTCTAACAATAAAACAGAGGAAAAACACTGATTTAAAGACTTCCACAAACACCTGTGATTCTTTTACTACTGCAATAAAAACAAACAAACAACAACAACAATAAAAACAAAAACTAATCCACCAGCAAAACAAAGTGATCAATGAGTAGGGAAAGCGCTAGTGAAATGTTATTGTGCATTAAATGATTTTAGTTTATATGTCAGCATCCCCTACTATACATTCCTTCCATGGGTGTGCAGAAAACTTAATCAGACCAAATATATCAATTCATACTTCAGTGGCCCTCTATCGAATAGAATATTATAATAAAATTTCTAGACAATTGTGATTCTTGTTATATATTTTGTAGGAATATATTAGAGAGTAGAGATCATATAATATATACAGATATATATTATATATCACACTTTATGTTCATTCAGGCTTTAAATAATGTTTATATTTAAGATCCTTTTATATCCCTTCTATACAAAAGAAGAGATAGAATATTTTCAGTTTTGCTTTCCCATTTTCCTCTTGCAAGAATTTACTGAATAAAATTGAGTTAATGCCACATCTTTTATTTATAATAACCTATTAGAATAAAAGGCAAGCTTTATTTATGAGGGTTTTTTCCTCAATATTATTCACTTCTTACAATAAATAAGCCAACAGTTTTACTTAGGTGGCATATTAAACCATATTAAATGGTTGTATTTCACCCAATTAAAACCCTGGTGCAAAAACAAGATATAGAAACTACTGGGAAGAATATAAGTCTTGAATGTTAGAAGTAAAACAAAGATGTTATAGTTCTTCATCTTAGCTTCTACTAGCAATCAGACCTGGGTTTAATGTAGAGCTATAAGCCAATTGGAAGATAACAGTTTACAACTAGAGATTACCTGAAAGGGACAAGATTTCAATTGCCAAATGCATATCAAGTTAGAGGATTCACCAAGGGATTTATAAATAGTAGTAAATATAACAGATTTCACACAGGCTAATACAGAGTAAATTTAATATTCCTAAGACTATTCTTTCATCCATTTTGCACAGAAACAATACCTACTGAAAGCATGTCATACTGAACAACGATCCACACATAGGTAAAAATGATGAATGTAACAGAATGCTTTGTAAGGGTAGATTTCTGTCTATTGTGATTGACAAGCCCAGTTGGATTGATTCTTTTTTTTTTCTTTTTCTTTTTTTTAATTTTCTTTATTTACATGTCATATGATATCTCCTTTCCTGGTTTTCTCCCCCCCCCCCAAAAAAAACCTGTTCCCTCCCTCCTCCCCCACCCTCTCCCGCTTCCTGACCCTGGCATTCCACTATATTGTAGCATTGAGCCTTCAACGGACCAAGGGCCTCTCCTCCCATTGATGACCAATTAGGCCATCCTCTGCTATGCATATGTTGCTGGAGCCATGAGTCCCACCATGTGTACTCTTTGGTTGGTGGTTTAGTCCCTGGGAGCTCTGAGGGTACTAGTTAGTTCATATTGTTGTTCGTCCTAAGGGGATGCAAACTTTTCAGCTCCTAGGGTCCTTTCTCTAGCTCCTTCACTGGGGACCCTGTGCTCAGTCCAATGGATGGCTGTAAGCCTCTACTTCTATATTAGTGGGGTACTGTCAGAGCCTCTCAGGAGACAGCTATAACAGGCTCTTGTCAGCCAGCACTTGCTGGCATCCACAATAGTGTCTGGATTTGATGATTGAATATGGGAAGGATTCCCAGGTGGGGCAGTCTCTGGATTGTCCTTCCTTCAGTCTCTGCTCCATAGTTAGTCTCTGCAACTCCTTCCATAGGTACTTTGTTCCCCCTTTTAAGAAGGAATGAAGTATATAGATATTTTCTTTATTCACATTTCATTTCTGGTTTCCCCTCCGAAAAAATAACCCTATTCCTTTTCCCTTCCCCCTGCTCACCAACTCACCCTTTTCCTGCTTCCTGGCCCTGGCATTCCCCTACACTGGAGTATAGAGCCTTCACAGAATCAAGAATCTCTCCTCCCATCAATGACCAACTAGGCCATTCTCTACTACATATGTAGCTGGAGCCATGAGTCCTACTATGTGTACTCTTTGGTTGGTGGTTTAGTCCCTGGGAGCTCTGAGGGTACTGGTTAGTTCATATTGTTGTTCCTCCTAAGGGGCTGCAAACCCCTTCAACTCCTTGGGTCCTTTATGATACATAAAAGTCTCTTTTAAAAATAAAATGGTAATCTAATAAGGTTAGGATTCCTCAAATTTAGTCCAGCTAGCTACCAGCTAATGACATTCTGGGCAGCTCAAGGTGTTACATCTTCTCCAGGGTTAGCGGTAGTATTCCTGTCCCATTTCTCATGTCAATAATTTGAGTCCTCTAGTCCCTGTTATATTTTTCCAATGTAGTTATGTTGAGGGGCAGACCCAACTCTAATGACCTGAAATCTGGTTATTGTCTACCTAATTACCTAACAAATACACATAATCTAAGAGGGACATAAACAGCAGAGAACACACAGGATACAGAAATAGGAGGTTGCTTGCATACAGTGAAAGTTAGAAGAGGTAATTTGCCACTTTTTAAAACCCATTTGGAGGAAAAAATAGAACAAACACCAGTGAGTAATTTTTGGATAAATAGTACCAAAAGTCATTGTAAGAGATTAGTATCAGCTCAGGAATGCCAAGACCAAGTTATCAGCATAATTGAGATTTATTTGTCCCAGAGAGACAGGACAAGGAATAAGTAGTAAAGACAAGAGATAGAGGCTGAGGGATAAGAGGAAGAAAAGGAGAGAGAAGGCAAGAGGTGTTTGTCCTGAGGGCAAAGGACTGCTGCCTCCTGATAGAAAGGAGCTCCACATAGGCCATAAGGACATGGTAGTTTTTAAAGATATGAGGGGGAAAAAAGCCCCATGTTAAGATGAGGTATTTTATTTTAACTGGGCATGTTAGGTGAGCCAAAGGGGGCTTCAATACTTTGATGGTTGAATCTTGCTTCAAGAGGAGAAAGAGCCCAAATAAAGAAAGAGACCTTGGTGGCTAGCTTTAGGAATATAATCTAGGGGAAGGAGCAAGAGCTGCCTGAGGCCCTTGGTTGTCTTGTGTCTTGTTTCTCACTCAGGGTAGCCAGGCCAGTTGCACACCAGGCTGGACGGAACGGAGGGAAGTTTAGCCATGCAGAGGTGGGTGCAATACAGAATCTTGCTCGGTGATGAGTGCTAAAGAACATACCCAGGAACAGCATCGGAGAACTGATTCAGTTTATAGGGAGATGGGTGTTTATGCCCCTGGGAAGGAGGCCAGGGTCTTTGGGGGAAGGTTTGTGTGGTCAGGGCAGGGATGTTAGAAGATCCTTCATTAGGGGCTGCAGGATCTGAAGTGGACAAGCCTTATAAAGTCAAATAAGGAGTGATGTCTGATAACTGTCAAAGTAATAAATTTTTACTAGAGTTGATGGTAGGGTGTTGACTTTATGGCACCAGGATGGGAGAGGCGAAGGAGCTAATGCCTGTTATTCTCATCTGAGGTATCTAAGGACTGAAGCTCCCTCCCAAATCCTGGGCTATTACAGTTCTACACCCCTTCAGTCATGGTAACGTTTGATTGATTAAAATGCATTTATTCAGCAAATGTTGAGCAGCTCAGTCCTGTATCAAACACCAAACACAACTTAGCAGCTTCAGATCACTGTGGTTAACTTACAACATTCAACATTGGGGGATAATGTAAGAGCAGTATCTGTAGCCAGACCCAAAGCTGCACTTCCTTCTATAGCATGAACAAGATCAGAAATACCTAATTTTCTTGCTTTGCTGGGTACCTCCTGACTGGAGCTCATGTTGGGAAACAGCTCATGTTGTTTGTTGTGAGGCTTTGAGCTGATAGGCTCCTCAGTTCATTTCCTGATACCAAGAGGTTACCTCACATGTCTTAGACCAGCAATCCTTTGACCAACGATTGCCCTTTCCATAGAGGCTGCATTAGCCCGGAAGCCTTTCTGGCTCGTAATAACCAGAACCTGCTTATACTTCTCTACGATTACCATATTCTCTAGAATTGATATACCTGCTATTTTGAACTCTGGATTTTTTTAGCCTTACAATCTTTGGAAATAACCAAATTGCCCACAACTAAAACATCAAGCATTTTGATTTCTGATATTTCTAGCCACAATTTGCCCTATGATGTTTGCATTATAATTCTGAGAACCAATACCAGTTGTTTCTCTTATCCACTCATCTATGGGGGCTCCACATGCTTTCAATGGCTTGATTACTCTTTCATTTGCTGTTTGCATTCTCCAAAGACAATATATCTATCCAGGACTCTTTATTTTCAGGGTCTGATATAGCTCTAACTCAAACACAGTAAGAATTCTGTAAAAGTTTCTCCAGAATCTTGTATTATTTTAGTAAAGTAGGTAGATTTTTTTTTCAGGTTCCTTAACCAAATCCCAAACACTTAAACAGCAACATGACATTGTTCAATTACACCATCATCAAATTGGATTTGTTTCTGTAAATCAGCATAATGCCCTTCACCAAGCATCTGTTTTTTTAGTTTATCCCCCTTGCTAAATTACATTGTGCTAGCTTTATAACTTCATGCTTCCACCAGGACAACCATTTTAATTGTTGACCAGCTTGTAGAATAGCTGACACCTATCCCTTCATATCTTGTGGGAATACCCTATGCTGTGTAGCCCAGTGATTTAGCATTTTTTTTTTGTCAAAAGAAGAGTGTAAACTGTACAAAATAACAGAACCTCTAAAATGCTTTAAATCTAGCATTTCTGTTACTCACTGAGTCAATTCTTTATAGACAGGAATACCATCAGCAGCAGGCATATGCTGCACAGAGACTGGGAAAGCTGAAGTTTCCTGAATAGACCCAAAACAAATCCTCTAGTGGTGCACTTGATTTCATATTAACTTGTTGTGCCTGTGCTGCCTCCTGTTCTTCCCGGCCCCTTGTCTCACTGAGGCACTTTAGGGTACCTGGGAGTGAGAATGTATAGAGTAGGGTCGGGCAGCACTTTACCTTCCAGCCTATTTTCTCTCTTTCCTCCTTTCTTTCTTTCTTTCTTTCTTTCTTTCTTTTTTCTTTATAAATTTCTTATTTTAAAGATTTATTTATTTATTATATGTAAGTACACTGTAGCTGCCTTCAGACACACCAGAAGAGGGTATCAGATCTCATTTCAGATGGTTGTGAGCCACCATGTGGTTGCTGGGATTTGAACTCAGGACCTTTGGAAGAGCAGTCAGTGCTCTTAACCACTGAGCCATCTCACCAGCCCCTATTTTCTTTCCCTTTTTCATCATGCAGTACATTCCTATTCTCAGTAGCCAAACTCTGTTCTCCCCTGAGCTCTTTTTGATTTTTAAGCATTTTGACTTCTAGATGCAAACTCTCTACATTCATAGCCAACTCTGCAATCTTTTCTAGCAGAAGAGAATTGAGTAAACCTTTTGAGTTCTCAGGTTTTCCTCTAAACTTTTTCAAAATACTATATGTAAACACTAGGTAGCAAATCCATAAAACTCCTTCTGGGAACAAACCAGAAGACCACCCAGTAGCAGTAGCCGCCAGTCCATCAATTTTCTTAAGTAACATTACTAACCCCTCATAATCTACAATTTCCCCTACCATATTAGAAGCCAAGTTACCTAAACCATATTGGGTGCCATTTGTAGGATATTTTTACAACCTACTTTTAATAAGGGTTCAACCACTCCTCTAGCTCACCACCCAGCAGAGGTAGGAGAAGAGAAAAGTTATTAGGATAAGAGGAAATGGATCTGTTCAGCAATAGTTCTTTGTGGGTGAGCTCCATCTTCTTGGGCAGCAGTTCAGTTCTGTAGCAAACACCAAACACAACTTAGCAGCTGAAGACCAGTCCTCTAGGAAGGCAGACAACAGGCACAAAACAGCAGCTACAGTTCAGTCCTTTTGGCAAGCAGGCACCAGGCAGCTGTAGTTCAATCCTGAAGAAATCACCAGTCTTGGCAACAGGCCTGAGGCAAGGCTGCAGAAGCAGCAAGCTGGCACAGGAACCTCACAAGCAGTTCTTAGGTGAGTTTTTTCTCAATGGCAGCATTATAGTAAGTTGAGTTTAACAACACTATTTAAGGCAGATCAATACATATATGTTGTTAGTGAAGAATAGCAAGGTGGAGCAAACCAAACCAAAGCTCAGTGCCCACCTCCTGATGTCTGTGGGGTCATATTTATACTCCTTCATCAAGATTTCTTTCATGTGTCTGCTATATCCAAACATCCTTTGCACCTGTGTCTAATTCAGGAAAGCAGTCTTTCATGTGTTTGCTTTAGCAAGACATCCTTTTACCTGTGTGCCCCAGCAAAACATCGTTTGGCGTAAGTAACTTTCCAAAAGAACTAGAAGTTTCCACTTCTCAAAATCTCCTTACTTTTCAACTCTGTGTGGCAGTGCTATGTAGTGTACACATTCTGCTATGTGATAGATCTTTTATCCTGCCTCCTTAAAAGCTCATGTCACTAACTTCAGAAATGAAGCTACTATTTGAGTGTCTCCCCACTGACATGCTCATGTTTTCATCTGCCTGACAGCATCAAACCTCAGGAAACAACATTTCTTTTTCTTCCAAAGGTGGAAGTCATTAGAAAACTATAAGCTTCTAGGCATTTCATGTCAGAGATGAGAATACCATGGCTTTGCAAAAACAAAAGTTAAGAATATCTAAGATGTCAGCAGGCCCCAGCAAGTGGAAGTACTTTCAAAAGAAGGGATAGTAAATGGACAACAAATTTGTTTCTCTCCAACCCAGGGTGTAATTTTGACTCTTAGACACACTATGTTTAGTGATTCTGTGCTGTTAAAGTATGTTTACTTCAAACAATACAAGTATTCCAAGGGTCTATAGGGTTAGGGTTAGGGTTAGGGTAGTACTATTTCAAAAATTTCTAAGAAACATTATTTGTTACTCCAGGTAGTTCTTAATTTAGTAGTTTATCAATGGAAGGCCTCACATTATTTCTATGTTTTCAAACAGTTTAAAATGAAAGAACTCTATTTTTTCTATGTCTACAATTCAATCTCAAAGGAGGGCATGAGAGTTTAGGAGCTTAGGGACTTTGCTAGGGAAATAAGAGACAGAAACCTCTCTCCTCTCTTTTGCCTCTCAGCTGTAAACTGAAAAGCTCAGGTCTAGTCTAACAATCAAAATAGTATTTTTAAGTTGATGAACTTGTCTCCATATTTCTTTTTATTTCGTCAGATTCTCAGGGGAAAATTTAAGAACTCTAACAAACATTAATTATTATCAGAAAGCTCACTTTTATAAAAATCTTTCTAAGATTATTTTATCAATGGGGTAAACATATTTGTAAGTGAATATATTTAATTTTTCTGAAAAATGTTAAAGGTACTAATCTTGTATGCCAGTTAAGAAAGAATATTAGCATAAAATACCATAAAATATCATAAAATGTACATTTTATGGCTCTCATTATGGCAGTACCATATATGAATCATGATTTACTCTCATTATACCACAGTTTATTCTATTTTTATGCTAACCATAATCTTAAAATGTTTATATCTTTATAAAATTATTATCAAGATTTCTGATACATTTATTTATTTAGTTTCAAAATTCATATTACACATATACTCAATATGATGGTGTCTAATGTTAACCTTAACTTCACATAACTGGAAACACTCAGTGGGAGGGCATTTGCTCATGTGTGTGGAAGGGTTTAATCTATCTACCTTATTTATGTTGCTTGGGGTGAGAAGACACACGGCCTTTGATGAAGCATCCCCATCTGCGATTCTGCCTGGTATGCCCAAAGAAATGGAGTTGAGGAGAAGCATGTGTCCATTCCTTTCTGCCTTCTTGAAATTGTAAGTGTGATGTGAAATCTACTTCCCATTGATACTGCCTTGACTTCCCTGTCATGATGAACAGTACCCTCAACTATGAGTCAGAATAAAATCTCCCTTAACTTGCTTTTGTTAGCAATGGGAAAAGTAGTTAAAATAGCTTTCTGGCCCAGATTCTTTAGTATTAAGGTTAATAAGTGATTTTTAATGTCTTTCTTTGCTGCCAAGCATATCACATTATCTCAAAAAGATAGATACATTAATTGACTAACATATTTCAGAAAACCAAGTATTATCCCAAGTAAAAGAAGTCTTCATACGATTTATTAAATCATGAACTAGATCAGGTTATTATTAGCATTGGTTAGTGGTGGTAAAGCATGTTTAAATATCTGTAAGTAATTTTAAAGATAAGTCACTGATAGTAAGGCAAATAGCCTTTGCTTCCTTTGATTATAGTTATCCTGTAATTCTTTTATGTTTAATTTTTCTTTTTTACCTTTTATACAGAAATCAAATGCCACTTTCAAAATACAAAATGACTTGACAAACTCGAACTGTCTGACTGGTCCTGTGGATAATTAAGAATGAGGCACATAAAACCAAACTAAACCAGAGGTGATATATAGAGTGCAAGCATCTCAATATATCTTTAAATAAGACTTGGTACAACCATGTTTCCTTCTCAAGTATTTCCTTTCTCAACCTGCTCCCTTTGTCCATCCATTTCTCATGCCTCTCTGTCCTGTTGCTGCCTTTACAGAGCCCTGACGTGAATCTCACCTTGCCTCTTACTTGTCTTTCAAAAATCTCATCCTGATATAATAACCCTGAATTTTATTTTATTTTATTTTATTTTACATCTTTCTCCCATCTTCTTGGTGGCTCTAGATGATGTCTCCTGAGCAGGACCTAGCATGTAATGATCAGGACTATCTGCCCTCTCTTTCCACTCTGATACCCTCAGCCATGCAGTGTAATCAATTCTGTTCTACTCAGGTGACTTGGGTGGTTAATTTTGCATAAATTTCTCAAATGCTGAGTCATGGAACCACATCATTCTGAATCTCACTTATTATTTTCACACTTATTGACTTTATAATAGAGACATATTATCATTGCACACTTCAGTTGGGTTTCTAATATGAATTTTAATTACTGCCTCATTAATACTTGCTATTAATTCAACTCTTTCAATTAAAAATTCCAATTTTAAATAGACTTTTAATGAGCAAATGTTGAATTCTGTGTATGATGTCCTTTCAAGGTTAATATTCCTTGACTACTTGTAATTGTTATATTTATTCATTTATTTTTTAAAAATTGTATAATACTGAGAATTTCATGCAACTTATTTTGATCATAGTCATCTCTTTCCCCATATCCTCCCAGATTCAAAGCTCATTCCACACCCACCCAACTCCATATCATTCCTCATACAGTTTTCTTTAAGCCCATCAAGTCAAATACAATTAATGCTGCCTATAAACTCTTAGACATGTGACTATCTCCTGGTGCACCTTAGGCTTATTGTTGGTCACATGCTCAAAGAAAAGTAAGTGACAGAGTAAATCTGCAACAGAACAGATGGGGCATTGTATTCTTCTCATGCTGGAATTTTCTTGTTTGAGCCTATGCAGATCTTATATACATTGTAATAATTGTTGTGAGTTCATATACTCAACTGCTCTGTTGTGTCCAGTAAACATTGTCTTCTTGTAGATATCCATTGTATCTGGCTGTTCCTGACACTCTCTCCCTCTACTGCAATGATCTCTGAACCATGGGAAGAGAGTAGTGTGGTATAAATGTCTTATTAAGGGCTTGACATTTCAATGTTATTTGTTCTTTGTTCTTTGACCAGTTGGAGGGCTTGGGTTAAACACCATCTGTGATGAAAGCTGAGAGATGGATTAATCTGTTCTCATAGGACTTCTGCCCTTTTCACTGGCCATGAGTGTTACATCCATTTATCCATTTTTTTTTTATCATAAAGTTAAACTAAAGAACTTATCTTCCAGTTATACAGGATACAGTGGAATTTGGTATTTGGTGAGTTGTAGATTACAAAGGATAATTAAAGTATTAGAATATACTGCAAGGTAGCATTATTAGCCTTTATTTTACAATAGAAATTTCAGTTTAATAATACAGACACAATTATAATGTCTCTTTAATATGGAGACAAGACAGCATGGAAGTAGATCTAAACTAAATGGACAGTGTTTAATATAGGCTTTTGTAATAGGATCTGAAGATTTTTTTGGATTTCCTCCATTTCTGCTCCACTATGTTCATAGCAGCCTTATTTATAATAGCCAGAAGCTGGAAAGAACCTAGAGACAAAGTGTGGAGCAGAGACTGAAGGAAAGACCATACAGAGTCTGCCCTACCTGGGCAACCATCCCATATGGAGCCACCAAACCCAGACACTATTGTGGATACCAAGAAGGACTGCACATGGAGGGGTCTGATTTTTCTGGCAACATGTGTATAGTAGAGGATTGCAATGTGATAATCAATAGGAGGAGAAGACCTCGGCCCTGTGAAGGTTCTGTGCCCCAGTGTAGGGGAATGCCAGGGCCAATAAGTGGGAGAGAATGGGGTGGCAGGCATTGGGAAGGGGGAGGCAAGAGGGGTTTGTTTTTGTTGTTTCTGTTTGTTTCTTTGTTTTGTGGAGGGGAAACTGGGAATGGAGAAATTTACATGTAAATAAAGAAAATATCTAATAAAAAAAAAAAAGAAAAGAAAAAGAAAAAAAAATGTAACCAGATGCTCTAGGGGATCTTAGTAGCACGATTTATGTTTATACAATCTTTAAAAGTCAATAAGGAGTTGATATGTTAGCTATTTTCATCATCACTTTCACCAAATACTTATCAAGAAATTTCATTAAGAAAGAGTTTATTTTGTACTTCATACATTCTGTCTTGGAAAGCATGCTACTAGGATTGAGAATCATATGGTCACTTCAGATCCACACTCAATAAGAACAGAATGAATAGGAAGTAATGAAAGGCTATATATTTCAAGGCTGATGCCCCATTAACCTACTTTCTCCAATAAGGTTTGACCACTTTATGGTCCTAAAACCTTTCCACACAGTTCTATCAGCTGGGAAACAAATATTTAAGCATATAAGCCTATCCAAATGACACATTTGGACAGAATCTAAAATTTAATAAAACTAATTTTAATTACATATATTATAATTTTTACATATAATTATACAGATATATAAATTATCTATGTTAATCAATTTGTTTTTCGTAAAGAATTAATGAAAGTTACTTTAAAATAAGAGAGCTCCAATGTCTACAGAAGAGAGAAGGCAAGGAAGACAGAATAAAGAGAACAAGTTCTGACTTTGAAGAATCCTCAACTAAAATTCTCCCATTAGCCTAATTTCTAAAACTGACAGGGGGAATTTTAAGGATTCAAATAATGTGTATGAGGTTTACAGACTGTAGTACAGCAATAGTAATAATAATAAAAATAATAATAGTTGTAATTATTATTATACACATGTAGTAGTAGCAGTAGTAGTAGAATAAATGGCTTCTATCCTCTCCAACATAACTACTCCTTCTAGTTCTTGTAATCCCTTCAAACAGTTCTACCCCCTGATTCCCTGATGACCAAGCACTCAAATATATGATCCTATGGAGGCTTCCTTTTCAGACCATCCCATTCTCACAGTCCTTCATTATTGAACAACATCCAGTGAGGTATAAAGGCAGTCATTGTAAAATTGGACTTTAGATACAGCTTGTGTTTCTTTCAGTGAAGACAAACACAGATTCAGGTATATCATCACTAAGAAATTGTGCTTAATTTAGGCTATTTTGTTTGTTTAGAGTAGAGTTCTGTGATAAGAGAGAGAGAGAATAAAAAAATAAAAGTAATTAATCAGTGTTGACCTAATTTATTATTTCAGGTATAGTTCACTCTATCTTTCTACCTATAGGAATTATTACCATAATTATTACCATAACAGTAATAATAACACATTGAGAACATTGAATTAGGTTAGTGCATGCCTTTGATCCCATCACTTAGTGAGTGCTGCATCAATGCATGAACACGTCAGCATCCCTGAAGATAGAGTTCATGGTTTTTGTTTTTCTCCATCATTTGTATGTTTCAAATCCCAGTCCTCTCTACTCCCCATCTCAGATGCTTACATAGTCTGTGAACTTGCTAGTGCTTCTGCTTTTAGGAAGTACAGACCACAGATTAAAGGTATACCCCAACAAATCATTTTTATAAACAAAACTATTGTTTGTTCAATAATAATATTTTACTTGTTATTTAGAGACTCTTTAAATTGGAGGAATTCTTTACTATATTGTATGGGCCTCAATCAGGACTCATGTGCACTAAAACCTGCAATATAGTGTTATGTTCATACTGTTCATCATTGAATAAGACAAACGTTTAAAATTCACATGATCCTTCACATGACTAGTTTGAGGATCTGAAAAATAAAGAAAAAAAGAGGATAGGAGAGAAATTAATAAAGAAAGGAGGGAGAGGGGGTGGTGTCTGGAAGAGATTCTGATAGGTAGTATAATTTTTGTCTCTGCAGGTTCTGAAGGATAGGAAAGAAGAAAGGGGAAATTTTAAGGACACTAAGCCTCAAAGCTAACAAGAAAAATGCATATATAATTAGACTTTAAACAGAAAGAGTTTAAAAAGTTTTTAAATTAAAAAAACTGTAAGAAATCAAAATGATGAAGTGTCAAAGAACACAATAATTGGAATAGACCCAAAGCTTCCTCAGTTCCAGATGATATTTATTTGTCCCTCTTTTACTGGGTGTCAGAAAATTATTTGCAGTGTAAGACGCCATCTGAGACACTGCTTGTCTTAGTGAGTAAAAGTCTCCTTGTCTTTAGGTCCTACAGGCACAGCCACAAGAAGACAAGTCATTACACAAAGACTACTACACCCAGCAGAGAGTCCCCAAGTGCAGCAGAGTTCTCTGAAAATATCTGATGTTCAACAGACACTTATTGATTAAGTGGTTTTCCTGAGAGTGGATAACGACATGAAGATCTCAAAAAGGGAACCAATTTTGCTGAGGGTTAAAGTTTTATGGAGAAGCTGAATTCTATTTCTATTAAATTTATTGATTTGTCTGGAAGAGGCAAAACAATAAAACAAATCTTACTTCTTTACTATCTATCTTCCTGGCAGGAGAGCGGAGGATAAAAATATGATCCAAAATTCACTTAGATCAAATCTTGGTGACTCAATATGATGTTACTTACTCCTTCGTAACTGTGAAGTTGTCTGTGCACATCTGCAACCAACAATGTACCCTACAGACAATTAGCATAAAAGATCTTGCAATATGTTCTAGAAGTGTAGTTCTTACTGGTTTTGAAGGAAGCAGGAGTCCTTAATGTTCTTAGGAAGAAGATGTAGTTCTGATCTTTGATATGTTTACTTCTATGGAATTTTCTTCAAATCATATCTTGTGATGTTTATTATTTTAAGTGAAATTTAACTTTAAATAGTTTCCCTGCAACAATAATGAAATTGTTCAGTTGGGAAAATCGCTTGTCATGCAAGACTGACTACCTGAGTTTGATTAATGGGACTCCTCAGTAGGACAGAGCTGTTTCCTAAAAGTTGCCACTCAATACAAGTATGCTATAGTACACATGGAACTGTATTAATATATGATTCATAGACATCAAGATCATCATACCACCACTACTACCACTATCACCATTACCACTACCACTACCACCACCACCACCACCACCACCACCACCACCACCACCACCACCACCTCCACCACTAGCACCATACCATATCATCACCACCACCTCCACCACCACCACCATACCATCACCACCACCTCCACCACCACCACCACCTACACCACCACCACCTACACCACCATCACCACCATCCTCACTATCATAGATCTTTTTTACTACATGCAAAGGCCATGTTGAAGACAAAATATGGTAATATATATCCCATCGAGAGCATTACATAAAAATTCTTTTGTAAGCTGTAAAGCCCTGCAAACATTAAAATACTGAAAAAAATTACAATGGATTGAGGTCACAAAATATTAGATCCTGTGATGTGAGACTCTAGAAATTAGCATTTCAATCATGTTTTGCAAATAGTTTGTCATATAATTAGATCAATGTTGAGTTCATATAATTTTCAGCTTTCTTCTTTAGTAAGAAACTTGCTTTATCAATCTATTTATGTTGGAATCTTCTCTCCTCATTTTGGAAGTTTTGATTTTATATTAAATTCTAACTGGGTTGTTACATTGTACTGAATTGTAAAGTATCCCTTTCAAATTTCTTTTAAATTCAGTTTCCTGTAGGCTCATTATATTTTATGTATCTTTTAATAGTTTTAAGATTAATTTATTTTTTACATGTATATATATATATATATATATGAAACTGCCCACAGTTTCACCCACTGGTTCTTCTCAGCCAGGAGGGAATAGAGGACCTGAAATAAAGGGTTTCAAATGCAAAGCGAAAACACAAAGCCATGTTGCGTCCCAATCAAGGTTTCACTTTACTGAGAATAAACCAGGGTTTTTACAGTCACAAGAGTAACTGAAAACAAGTCTCTAGATTACACTACAAAGAAAGTTCAGGTGCCAAAGTCCCCAGGTTCAGAAGATCTTCAGGCGGCTGGCTGGCTGGCATACTCAGGTGGTGGGCATGCTCAGAGAGCATCTGTCTTAGCTCCCAGGTGTTAGCCCCCAAGCAGAGGCTGCCAGAAGTTCGATGACTGATGTGCAGAGGGAAGGTAACATATAGAGGTACATCTTAATGTATAAATGTGTACCACATGCATGAAGGAGCCTATGGAGGCCAGAAGATGATATTGGAGTCCCCAGAACCGTATTTATATAGTATTGCAAGCTCCTCAACTACAATGCTGGGGAGCAAGCATGGTTCCTCTGAAAGGACAGGAAGCAGTTTTAGCTGCTGAGACACCTCTCCAGTGCCCTAGTTTTTATTTTTAATATCTTAATCAAAGAAGTAGATTAATAGTATTATTTGTAGCTATAAATAAAGCATGTATGAATTATGCAAACCTGGTGCTGAATCAAGGATACAGAATGGAGACTTTAAAAAAAAAGTCCAGTTATTGCTTACTTCTTGAAGATTTACCCCATTTAAATGCTTCATCTCTAAGAGAATTCACATATCAGTAACCAACACGACGATCCCAGAGCAAGCTTTTAATCGTAAGTGTCAATAGCAAGGTAAATTAGGATTTAGAAGAATGTAATGCTGGGTATATTTCTGTTCAAGGAGAATTTGTGATTTTTCAGAGGACTAAAAGTTCAAGTATGTGGTAAATAAAGCAGACATCATTTTTTTATTTTCATCATATCTTTACTTATTAAGAGGGAGTTTGTATATTAAAGAAAATTTTTGACACTAGCATTGCCTTTAAGAGTTTCAAAGTGAATGATAAAATACACCTAAATCATTTATGATTTAGGCTTTAATTTCATGTACTGTGTGCAGTTGATTAACAGTAATCAGACATTTGATGGTTCCTAAACATACTAGGCAACTTTGTTCAGTGTCTTTAAAAAGCAGATTCTTTATTGCCTAAGAATTCAAATCCAAAAGAAATTAATGTAAATGTAATGAAATATTTTTAGAGATTTCATTTATCATGATATCTATTTAGTCAAATCTTCTTTGCCTTTCTCCATGAATCTATCAGGCATTCATCGCCATGAAATTACAAAGCTAAGCAGCTGCATTCATCAGAACTGAACATTCATCAGAAAGAACAAATCACATATTTATGTGGCATTGAAATGATATAATTTCACATCTGTGTCCACATAACTGCTACCAGATCTGTTGGTGCTTTTTAAATTTAGGAACTGGAGCCTAGATGCCAGGATATTATGACTCCTATACTCATGTGCTCTTTTGATTACTATACAGGACAACTAAGTTTTCCTAGAACTGCTTTCCAGAATATTAAAAACCACACATTGCTGAGCCCAGAGAAATTGGTTTAAAACCTCCAAAGTCATGTCAAGAAGAGTCACCTCAGTCACTTGAATGCACATCAGTGGCTGGACCCAGGGTAATGGAATCACTAGTTGTGAGCTCTATCATTCTAAATTCTTTTATTATAGAAAGGTAAATCCCTTTGAGGTGTGATGTACTGGATTGTGATCCAGGTATTAGAATCCTGACTATTGAGAGGAGAGGATCTATAAACCAGTCAAAACAAGATTCCCTTTAGAGAAATCAACCCTACTGACACAGTGTCCCTGGCCAGGCACAGAGGAATGAATTTCTCTCATGTAAACTAGCCAAAATATAATGCTTTATTATATATATATTTTGGTTTTTTGAGACAGGGTTTCTCTGGGTAGCCCTGGCTGTCCTGGTACTCACTCTGTAGACTAAGCTGGCCTCAAACTCAGAAATCTGCCTGCCTCTGCCTCCCAAGTGCTGGGATTAAAGGCATGTGCCACCACCACCCTGCTGCTTTATTATAACTTTTTAGTAAATTATTATAGATGAAACTCTAGATCGTTGAAAACATAGACATGTTTTTATTTTTTGGTACATTTTAAACTTAATATTTTGAAACATTTTTACCAGATACATGGGACCAGCCTATTTTTCAATGGCTGAGTTATCATAATCCTTATTTTAAAAATTATAGCCAATGCAACTGTTATGCATAATGTAATAAGTCATACATTTTGATCACCATCATTTTCAAAGACTTATTAGTATTAGTGGAAAGGTAGATCTGTAGACATTGCTGAATTTGAATAAGGAAAATGATAAAAATGTATTATATTTCTAATCCTTCTAATAAAGAAAAGAAGCTGGGTTGTTATACTATCTCAATGTCCTGTGTTCTGGTCCCTTACTATTGGTTATTAGCAGATTGTTACCTTGGGCACCAGATCATGTTAAACATGCTTATCATTTAACTTCTTATCTCATCCTCTGACTTTTCAGATTGATGAACCATCAGTCAACTTATCATAGATTCTTGTACTCAAGGGTCTATAATTAGAAATGGCTCCATACTGAGAGATATTACATGCTTCACAAATCAGAAAGGAATGCATAGTGAGACAATTAACCTCTCGCCAGAGAGCCCTGCTCCTTTGGCAATCATTTTATCAATATAATAATAATTATAATAAAATAGTATGAAATTTAAATCTGACTTCTGACATATGAGCTAACATTTAGCAAACTAGATTTACTAAATTCTTTATTAGACACCAAAAGTTTATTAAACATAACACTAGATACGTATCAAGTAAACAATTCCTTATATCACATATATTTTAAAAGGAGACATTAACATTTTCATTTATCTCAAAAATATTTATGGGCCTCGTTTTAGTTATTAGAGACACATACATGAGACCACCTGCCATATTACAATCAAAATGTAGGCTACCAGTGAGGTCTTGTTTGCAGAAAGCTATGGATGATCATTTCCAAATTTTCACAGTTGTTGACAGAATTCAAATCCCCTTAGTTTGAGAGAGAGTCAGAGTTTAACTCACTTTGGGTGAAGTTTCCCCTGGGTTCCTTACAACCAAACCCATTATGTCAGAGCCACTTGATTCTTCAAAGCAGAGAGAGCTGTACAAATGTTTTCTTGCATAATAGAAGAAACAATATGTGAAATAACTCAAGGGATATTCTGCAAATATGTCATCTTGCTTGTTCAAAGGAAGATGTTACTCTCAAGTGAAAGTCTGCTAAGCTCTAAAAGTCCTTAGAAGTTCCTTTTCATTGTCTGATATATGCTTAAGCCCTAAACTAGGGATACTGAATCAGGAAGAAGAGAAGTCCAGCCCAAAACTGGGCAACACACACACACACACACACACACACACACACACACACACACACACACACACACACACAAATGCAGTCATTTTATAGGAGTGTGCTTAGTCAATATCCTGGGATGGCTTAAGCATAAAATACATTCTGTCATGTTATGCTCTTTTTAAATTTCATAAATAATCTAAGAATAAAAGCATTCATTGTTTATTATGTTTCTAAGCCTTGCTATGTCTTTACCTTTAAGGCTTTTTTTATAATCATTATATTATTTTATGACTTAAAAATATTTAACTATGTGTTTAACTGAATACAGGATAATACATTTTATTATGACCTGTATTGTCTTTTAACTTTCTATTTTGAATAAGAACTTATCTACTAAGATCTTATCCACTTTATTTGTGTTTATATATAATTTTCATATGTGCTACTTTATTTTTGATGAATTTCTGAGATACTGAGATATTCTAGCCTATTAGGCTTTCTTTCTACAGTCCATAGGCACTTGCATCCCCATTTTGTATGTGTTCTGTGCACTGGACACATAGGGAATAGACAGCAGCACAACTGCCTCTTCTCTCCTGGTCTCAAGTGTCTCCTTTTACACAGAGCAAGTTAGCACTTCCTGGTTTTGTTTTTGTTTGTTTGGTTGGTTGGTTTTTTTTCTGATTCCTTTTTTATAGTTTTAGGAAAATAACAGCTCTGAGTACTTTATACGCTGAACACACATATCCATTATGTTAGCAAGGACATTTATCCTCCATGTATTTGTTTGCAATAAAGTCAACAGCATGCTAGGTGATATTTGTGTGCATTTCTTTCTGAACAGTACACATACCCTTCAGGTCTGCAATAGTGTCAGCCCTCTCCTAGATTCATGCTGTTTGGGGAGAGGCACAATTCCATGGTTCTAAGAGATCTAGAGGACAGATTCAAGGACTTTCATCTTTTCTCTTTGGTCCCGTGGGAGTATTACTGGGAAATGTCAGGTCTTTTCTGAAAGGAAAGTCCAAGTTTTGTTTTATTCTGAAAATTATATTCTTGTTTTATATCTTGACATTTTTATTGTACTTTATTTAATGGGCAGGTTTTGTTCTTTACCTATTTTCTGTTTGTCTCTCTGTCTGTATGTATGTCTGTCGCTGTATCTATCTCAGTCAGTCTGTCTCTGTATCTCTGTCTCTGCCTCTTCCTTTCCTTTCTCTCTCTCTCTCTCTCTCTCTCTCTCTCTCTCTCTCTCTCTCTCTCTCTCTCATTCTGTTTTTGTATGCATGTTTAAGGTAGATTTTCCAGCTTCACCTAAATCCAATCTGCTATTGAAGAGAACACAAACAAAACCAGAAAACACACACATATACATGCAGACACACACACACACACACACACACACACACAGAGAGAGAGAGAGAGAGAGAGAGAGAGAGAGAGAGAGAGAGAGAGAGAGAGAGAGAGAGAGATTTTCTAAGATGACTCATCTTTGTCTTTTCTGAGTTCTTGGAACCTCCTTATTTCCTAGACCTCTCCAATTCCCATTCTATTACACTGTAATTTTTTTCCTTAGTGCCAGGCCCAAGTGTCAAAGTTTTGTCCTGGACATTTTGATAGTTTTTTTTTTGTTGTTGTTGTTGTTGTTTTTTGTTTTTTGATTTTTGTTTTTTTTGTGTGTGGTTGACACTTCCCTAGGAGCTATCAAAAACATTTCCAGAATCCCTGATATTCTCTATGCTGGATGTGACAAAACCTAGTCACTTCAGGTGTTGTCATCACAGAGGCCTAGAGGGTTTATAGTGACAGCATGGTTACGTACCTCAGGTTTTTTTCTATTTTCTCACTTAGATGTGGCACTGTTTCATTTATTTTTCTTGTATAAACTCAGATGTCATGGATTTTAATGTGGCAAATTTTGAAATGCAGCTAATGTGATTGTTAGCTTTAGTATCCATATGGAGCCCTATGTCTATCTGTTTTTATGAATGGATCCATTGGCTATCATCATAGCCACCCTTTCCTTAGAATACTCAGGAATTGCATCTATATTTTGTGACCATACTCTTATCTGAGTTTGAGAAATGTAAGTACTGTAATTTTGGTGTTTATTCCTGAGCAATTCAGAACACCTTAAAAAGAAAATTAAATCTGGTAAATTATGGTACTTTAAACATGACCATTAAAAACTCATATGGTAGAAACAATCTTCATATTCACAGTAATGATGTTTACTGGTGAGACATCTAAATGGTAAATAGAATTAGATGTGGTCATTACAAAGCTGTTCTTCATAGTGGTATTAGTGGCTTAATCAAAAGTAAAAGAGAGATGTGAGTTAATAATCTTGTTTTCTGTCTCAGCATCATGCCCTCCTCTGTATATGAAGCAGCAAGGTAACCCTGACCATATTCTAAGCACATGCTGGGACCCTTTTTTGGATACCCTGCCAGCTTTAATAACTGTTATCCACATAAAATCTTGTCTGATTATAAACATTTCTATCTTGCATCCAATCTGTTTCAGTGAGGAAGAGACAGAAGGTCCTATGACTCATACCAATGGAGGAAAGTAGTCAATTGGTACTGTAAGATAAAGTCATATACATAGATAAGGATCATAACAGTGCATAAAACTGTGTTGAATACCATAATAGCCTCTATGAAAGACCTTTGCATTACTATAGTCAAATGACTGGGATGACAAATTATTTCTGAATTTCATTTAGACAATGCATTAAATAACTAAAAATCAGATTGGGGAAATCTATAATACATTTGTCAAAAGTGTGGACACACAAGACATATAGAGTGTCATTAATGAAAACCAAAAACAGAAAGGGACAGCTTTGGATATATTTTAAGAGGCTGAACCTAATGGATTCTCTTCTATTACAGAAAATTCACATCTCCCAGGATGAGCTCTAAGATGAGAGATTTGAATTAAGAGTTTATTTTTGAAGGCTACTAAGGAAATTGAAGTCTTCTATGTATTTGTGAAGATTGACAAATGAACATTACAAACTAAGTATTTAAGCCTGCAAAGAAAGTTCAAGTTAGCAAATATAGTTATGAGTTGTCTACTTACAGAAAAATGTTATAGTACAAATGAAACCAGATTAGAAAAAACAATGGAATACCAATTTTAAAAGTAATGCCTAGATAGAATTTGATGATAATTAGAGGTCTGCAAAAGACAAAAGAGTCAAAACAGAGAATAAGAATCAGCTCTGGACACCAAACTATGACCTGAATGCTTTTGCATTAAGGGTGTGCTTTAATGAATGCAGGCTCTATACAAAGTGTCCAGGGAGCTAGCTAGCAATTCCTTACTGGGTTGATATGTAACAGAGAGGAGATACCCAGTTTCTAAAGAAAATGGTAATAAGCAGACACCAAATGTGCCAGTGTCTTGATGTTGGACTTCCCAGTTTCCAGAGCTGTAGAGATTAAACTCCTTTTGTTTTTGGTAACATTAGTTTAAGACATTTGGTGGAGAAGTCTGAAAGTGTCACAAAAGAGAGGTACAAACAAGGAGTGTGAAGACCAGAGGAGAAATAGAAAACATAGACGATTATTTTTCAAGTTTGTCATTACACTAATAATGCAGAGTGCATAATAGTTCGTCAGGAACAGAAAGTTTATATTTGTCAAATTGAATTCTCTGATAAACTGGAATAAATTTACATCAGATAATTATTTTTTTACAAAAAAAAAAAATATACCATGCAACATAGAAGCCTACCTGGACTGAGAAGTAGAGATGAGGATTTATGTGTGTGTATACAACAATACAATATTATGTGGAATAATATATCATGAGATTATTATTATTCATTCTTGGGGAGTATTGATCAAACTGATGATCAAACCCAGAGTTTTACATGTGTTATGCAAGTATCTACCACTGATATAACCTCTGATAATTTGGAGGTTTAGATAGATGGTTCTCAGTTTAAAAGATTGGAAAAATGAAGAAGAAATAGAGTCTAGTGTAGTGTCCTGCAGCTGTGTTCGTTATGGTAACAAAGAAGGCAGAGAGGTGGTTTCAGATTTAGAAGGCATACATACAGATTAAGGAAAGGAGATAATAATTTCTTACCAGACAACATCTACTTTTTAAGTAAAATATGATGAATAAATGCCATGAGGTGTCAAGAAACATTTGTGAATATCATAAAACTTTTGTCCACTCTGAAGAAAGAAATTTGAAAGAAAAGCAGAAAAATATGGACAAATGAAGGTAAGACATACAGATGCTAGAATCATGATGTGAAACGGTACATGGTATAATGAGGTGTGTGATGAGAACTTTACATTACAGTCAGCCATTAGTGTGGTAGGGATTTCAGCAATATTCAATTTCTCTTAGAATTGGAAAGACAAAAATTAGAAATAGATTGCTAGAATCATATAATTGTCTCACAGAAAAGATAACCCTAAAAAAATCATCAAAAAAGTTTTTGGAGAGAAAAGCAGAAAAGAACTTGTTTGCAAGGGATGTGAGTGGTTAGGACAGGGCAAGATATTTTATTTGGCTATAAGATTTGTGAGGACAAAGAACAAAGGTTGAAATCTGGGGAAAAATGGAAGCAATTGAAACAATAAGGCAATTGAAATAATAAGGCAATTAAACCTTATTTTATACTATCTTTAGGGTTCTGAGTTTATATTTTCAGATATACTGAATCAAAACAAATAAACAAACAAAAATCTCCAACTAGTTAATCACTGTGACCACTTAAAATCCTTCATCAAATAATAATGTCAAATAGATAGAAAGGACTCAAGAAGTTAGACTCCGGGCCCAGCAGTGGTGGTGCATGCCTTTAATCCCAGCACTTGGGAGGCAGATGCGGGCGGATCTCTGAGTTCGAGGACAGCCGGATCTATAGACTGAGTTCCGGAACAGCTAGGGCTACACAGAGAAATCCAAAGTTAGAGTCCAGAGAACAAAATAACCCTATTACAATGGGGTACATAGCTAAACAAAGACTTCTCTACTGAAGACTATTGAATGGCCAAGAAGCACCTAAAGAAATGTTCCATATCCTTAGTCATCAGGGAAATGCAAATCAAAACAACCCTGAGATTCTACCTCACACCAGTCAGAATGGCTAAGTTCAAAAACTCAGGTGACATCAAGACTCTGGAAATCAGTCTGGCAGTTCCTTAGAAAATTGGACATTGTACTACCTGAGGGCCCAGCTATACCACTCCTGGGCATATACCCAAAAGATGCTCCAACATATAACAAGGACACATGCTCCACTATGTTCATAGCAGCCTTATTTAATAGTCAGAAGCTGGAAAGAACCCAGATGTCCTTCAACAGAGGAATGGATCCAGAAAATGTGGTGTATTTACACAATGGAATACTACTCAGCTATTAAAAACAATGAATTCATGAAATTCTTGGGCAAATGTATGAAACTAGAATATCATCCTGAGTGAGGTAACCCAGTCACAAAAGAACACATGTCGTATGCACTTACTGATAAGTGGATATTAAACCAAAAGCTTGGAACATCCAAGATAAAATTCACAGACGATATGAAACTCAATAAGGAAGAACTGAAACTGAAACATGGATGTTTCAATTTTCTTAGAAGCGGGAACAAAATATTCATGGGAGGTAAAGGGTAGGAGGGACTTGGGAGGAAGAGAGGAGGGTGAGGGGAAAAGAAGAAGCAGGATCAGGTATGGAAGGGAGATAGGGATGGTAGACAGAGGGTAAAGAATTTGAACAGAGGAGTTTAGCAGTGGGATATGGGGAACTGGGGGTAACCACTAGCAAGTCTCAGATGCCAGGAAAACAAGAGACTCCCAGGAGCCAACAGGGATGAGATTAGCAGAAATGCCAACAAAGGAGAGGGAGAACCTGTAGAGACCATATCCAGAGGTGAGGTAAGGTTCATGATTGAGGAATGGGGCTGCCCACTCATGTCCAAATTTTTAACCCAAAATGGCTCCTGTCTAAGGAAATATGTGGACAAAGTGAGGAGCAAGGTCTGAAGGAAAGGTCACCCAAAAACTGCCCCACCTGGAGATCCATCCCATATACAAACATCAAACCAAGACACTATTGGGTATGCTAAGAAGTGCTTGTTGACAGGAGCCTGATATTGATGTCTCCTAAGAGGTTCTGCCAGAGCCTGACAAATACATACATGCATGCTCACAGTCAACCATTGGACTGAGCACAAGGACCCCAATGGAGGAGTTAGAGAAAGGACTGAAGGAGCTTGAGGGTTTGCAGCCCCATAGGAATAACAACAATATCAACCAACCAGGATCCACCCCCCACCAAGAGCTCCCAGGGGCTAAACCACGGAACAAAGAGTACATATAGATGGACCCATGGCTCCAGCCACATATGTAACAGAGGATGGCATTGTTTGGCATCAATAGGGGAAGAGGCCCTTGGTCCTGTGAAGGTTCATTTCCCAGTGTAGAGGAATGCCAGGACAGTGAGGTGGGAGTGAATGGGTGGGAGGATGGGTGGGAACACCCTCATAGAAGCAAGGGGTTGGGGGATGGGATAGGGAGGTTCAGGAGGGTAAACCTGGAAAGGAGATAACATTTGAAATGTAAATACATGAAATATACAATAAAAACAGAATATTACTTTTTATGATCAAAACTGAATAATGTATTGTTTACTTTTAGTGATTTCTCATTTGTTCTTCTAGTTTGCTTTTTGTTGCTGTGGTCAACATCACGACTTTCCCAGGTTCCCCTCCAAAAAATAAAATAAAATAAAATAAAATAAAATAAAGTAAAAAAACAAAAACTAAAACAAACCCCTGTTCCCTCTGCCTTCCCCCTGCTCACCACCCCACCCTCTCCTGCTTACTGGCCCTGGAATTCCCCTACACTGGGGCATAGAACCTTCACAGGTTCTTTCCAGTTTCTAGCTATTATAAATAAGGCTGCTATGAATATAGAGGAGGAGTTGTGGAGAAAGAGGAACACTCTTTCATTGCTGGTGGGACTGCAAGCTGGTACAACCACTCTGGAAATCAGTTTGGTGGTTCCTCCAGAAAATGGACATAGTTCTACCAGAGGACCCAGCTATATCACTCCTGGGCATATACCCAGAAGATGCACCAACATATAATAAGGACACATGCTCCACTATGTTCTTAGCTTTATTTTATTACCTCAGTTTTGACATCTATTGCCATATAATTAGTTTAAGAGTTTCCAGATTACCAAGCATATGGGAATGCTAGGGTACTGAGGCAGGAGTGGATGGGCAGATAGGAAAGCACTCTTATTGAGAGGATAGGGGTTATGAGGAGGGGAAAATGGGAAGTGGGAAAACATTTGAAATGTAAATAAATAAAATAGGCAATAAAAATATATTTAAATAGTGAAAAAAAGAAATTTCAGCTCATTAATTCCTGCTTCCTTTTTTTAATTTTTGAATATGTGTATTTATGTATGCTGTTGTTCAGACATGTGTATATAAATGCAGGTTCCCACAAAGATCAAAAGAGGATATCAGATGGCCTGGAGCTACAGTTATAGATCATCATGAGCAACCCAGTGTAGATGCTAGGAAGTGAATTCAGGTCCTCTACAAGAGTAATGAACATTTATCAACTGAACTATATAATAATAACAATTTATTTATTAAAAACTAATAATTATACTATATAAATATATATTATTATATAATACAGCAATGTGTTATATAATATATTATGTATTAACATTTCTGTAGAGTTCATTTATCAATCATTTACCTTAAAGTTATTTCTTCATTTTGAGCAGCTATTTGATGAAAACTTCTGAACTTTGTCTTAGATTTTTATACCTCTACATAAATGACCACAAATGCCAGCCCAGCAAAACTCTATTATCATAGATGGAGAAACTAAGATATTCCATGACAAAACCAAATTTACACAGTTTCTTTTCACAAATCCAGCACTACAAAGGATAATGGATGGAAAACTCTAACACAAGGAAGAAAACAACACCCTAGAAAAAGCAAAAAAGTAATCTTTCAACAAAACTAAAAGAAAATAGCCACATGAACAGAATTCCAACTCTAAAGACAAAAATAACAGGAAGCAACAGTCACTTTTCCTCAATGTCTCTTAACATCAATGGACTCGATTCCCCAATAAAAAGACATAGACTAACAGGCTGTATACATAAACAGGACCCAGCGTTTTGCTACATACAGGGAATGAACCTCTGAGAAAGACAGACATTACCTCGAAGTAAAAGGTTGGAAAACAATTTTCCAAGCAAATGTTCCCAAGAAAGAAGGTGGAGTAGTCATTCTATTATTGAATAAAATCTACTTTCAACCTAAAGTTATCAAAAAAAGATAAGGAGGGACACTTCATCTCATCAAAGGAAAAATCTACCAAGATGATCTTTCAATTCTGAACAACTGTGCTCCAAATGCAATGGCAACCACATTCATAAAAGAAACTTTACTAAAGCTCAAAGCACACAGTGCATCTCACTCACTAATAGTGGGAGACTTCAATACCCCACTCTCGATAATAAATAAATCATGGAAACACAAGCTAAATGAAGATATAGTGAAATGAACAGAAATTATGAGCCAAATGGATTTAACAGGTATCTATAAAACATTCTATCCTAAAACAAAAGAATATACCTTCTTTTTAGCACCTCATGGTGTCTTCTCCAAAATTGACTGTATAAATAGTCACAAACAGGCCTCAACAGATACAAGAAGATTGTAATAATCCCATGCATTCTATCAGATCAACATGGATTAAGGCTGGTCTTCAATAACAACAAAAACAACAGAAAGCCCACATACACATGGAAGCTGAACAATGCTCTACTCAATGATAACTTGGTTAAGGAAAAAATAAAGAAAGAAATTAGAGAATTTTCAGATTTTAGTAAAAATGAAGGCACTACATATCCAAACTATGGGGCAAAATGAAAGCAGTGCTATGAGGAAAACTCATAGCTATGAGTACCTGCAAAAAACAAAGTAGAGAGAGCATACACTAGCAGCTTAACAGCACACTTGAAAGCTATAGAACTAGAAGAAGCACATAAATCCAAGCAGAGTAGATGGCAGGAAATAATCAAACTCAGGGCTGCAATTCACCAAGTAGAAACAAAAAGAACTTTATAAAAAAAATCAACAAAACCAAGAGCTGGTTCTTTAAGAAAGTTAAAAGTTAAATTAGCCCTTACCCAGACTAGTCAGAGGGCACAGAAATAATATCCAAATAAACAAAATCAGAAGTGAAAAGGGATACATAATAACTAAAACTGAGGAAATTAAAGACAAGCATCAGATGCTACTACAAAAGCCTAAACTCAAAAAACCTGGAAAATCTGGATGAAATAGAAAATTTTCTATACAGATACCAGGTACCATCGTTAAATCAGATAAACCATCTAAATAGTCCCATAACTCCTAAAGAAATAGAAGTAATCATATAAAAGTCTTCAAACAACAACAATAAAAAATCCCAGGACCAGATGGGTTTAGTGCAGAGTTCTATTAGACCTTCAAAGAAGACCTAATACCAATACTCGTCAAACTATTCCACAAAATAGAAACAGAAGGAAAACAACCTAACTCATTCTCTGAAGCCACAGTTATGCTGATATCAAACCACACAAAGATCCAACAAAGAAAGAGAACTTCAGACCAATTTCCTTTATAAATATTGATGCAAAAATACTCCATAAAAATTCTTGCTAATTTAATATAAAACATGTCAAAAAATCAACACAATCAAGTAAGCTTAATCTCAGGAATGCAGAGATGGTTCAATATACAGAAGTCTATCAAAGTAATCTGCTAAATAAAGAAACTCAAAGAAAAAAAGTCATAACCATTTCATTAGATGCTAAAATAACATTTGATAAAATTCAACATGGCTTCATGTTAAAAGTCTTGGAATGTACAGGAATTCAAGGCCCATACCAGTGGCCAAAATCAAAATAAATGAAGAGAAAATTAAGCAATCCCACTAAAATCAGGGACTAGACAAGGATATCCACTCACACTATCTATTCGATATAGTATTTGAAGTTCTAACTAGAGCAATTAGACAACAAAAGGAGGTCAATGGGATACAGATTATAAATGAAGAAGTCAAAACATCACTATTTGCCAATGATATGATAGTATACATAAGTGACCCCAAAAATTCCACCAGAGAACTCTAAACCTGATAAACAACTTTGACAAAGTGGCTGGATATAAAGTTAACTCAAGCAAATCAGTAGCCTTCTGATAGTCAAAGGATAAACAGGCTGAGAAAGTAATTAGGTAAATGACACCCTTCACAATAGTCACAAACAATATAAAATATTTTGGTGTGATTCTAAACAAACAAGTGAAAGATCTGTATGACAAGATCTTCAAGTCTCCGAAGAAAGAAATCAAAGAAGGCCTCAGAAGATGGAAAGATCTCCCATGCTCCTGGATTGCCAGGATTAATGTAGTAAAAATGGTCATCTTACCAAAAGCAACCTACAGATTCAATGTAATCCCCATGAAAATTCCAACTCAATTCTTCATAGAGTTAGAAAGAGTAATTCTCGCTGGGCAGTAATTCTCGCCTTTAATCCCAGAACTTGGGAGGCAGAGGCAGGTGGATTTCTGAGTTCGAGGCCAGCCTGATCTACAGAGTGAGTTCCAGGACAGCCAGGACTACACAGAGAAACCCTGTCTTGAAACGACCAAAAAAAAAAAAAAAAAAAAAAGAAAAAAACAAAACAAAACAGTAATTCTCAAATTAATTTGAATAACAAAAAACCCAGGATAGTGACAAATATTCTCAACAATAAAAGAACATCTGGAGGAATCATCATCCCTGACCCCAGCTGTACTACAGAACAATAGTCATAAAAACTGCATGGTATTGGTACAGTGACACACAGGAAGATCAATGGAACAGAACTGAGGACTCAGAAATGAAAACGCACACCTCTGGTCACGGTCACTTGATCTTTGACAAGAATTTAAAACCATCTAGTGGAAGTAGACAGCATTTTCAAGGAATGAGGCTGGTTCAACTGGTGGTCAACATGTACAAGAATGCAAATTGATTCATTCTTATCTCCCTGTACAAAGCTCAAGTATAAGTGGATCAATGACCTCCACATAAAACCAGATACACTGAATCTAATAGAAGTGAAAGTGGAGAAAAGCCTTGAGCACATGGGCACAGGAGAAAATTTCCTGAACAGAACACCAATGGCCTATGCTCTAAGATTAACAATTGACAAATAGTATCTCATAAAATTGCAGAGCTTCTGTTAGACAAAAGCCCCATCAATAGGACAAAATGGCAACCAACAGATTGTGAAATGACCTTTCCCAATCCTACATTTGAGAGAGAGTGAGCTAATATCCAATATATACAAAGAACTCAATAACTTAGACTCCAGAGAACCAAATAACCCTAATTAAAAAAATGGGGAACAATGTAGCTCAGTTGGTCTTGAAACCACTATGTAGATGAGGCTGTTCTGAAATTGATAACATCAATATTTTTTTTACAATAAAAGGTTTAATAGTTATTATCAATGAACAAAAATTGCTCAGTTGATGTAGCACAAACTTTATGCTGGCAGAGATACAAGCCTTGATTTATATAAATACACACACACACACACACACACACATACACACACACACTATACCTCACTAAATGTTACATATGATTTTTGTGGTAGTTTGAATAAATTCTCCTAGGCTCATAGATTTGAATTGCTTGGTCACTATTTGAAAGAATTAGGAATTGTGACTTTGTTGGAACAGGTGTGGCCTTTTTAGAGGAAATGTGTCATTATGGGTGGGTTTGAGGTTTCAAGGGCCCTAGCAAGGCTCAATGTCTTCCTCTTCCTGCTACTTATGAATCTGGATGTACATCTTCCAGCTACTTCTTCAGAACTATAGCTTCCCAGCATGACCTTAATGAACTAAACCTCTGAAACTCTAAGCAGATCTCAGTTAAGTGCTTTCCTTTAAAAGAATTGTGGTTTATGGTGTCTCTTCACAGTAGTAACACTAAGACAGAAGTTAGTACCAAGGAGCAAAGTATTGCTATGAAAAGCATAACCATGCTGCTTGTTAGCAGAATGTGGATTTTGGGACTTTGGATTAAGGAAGCAGTTCAATTCTTTAAGGGGGTTGTCAGGCCATACTAGTAGTTGGGTAAAAGACAGTGGTGGTAAGAGCAATAGAGATTATGATAGCCTGGCTCAGGAAAATTTAGAGGAGAATATTAATAAGGGGCCTAGAGATTGTTCTTATCTTTCAAGGTCTGATATTATCAGAACATCCTACAATATATAGGTACAAATACTACAAATAATATTAACAATGAAAGTTCTTTTACTCCCTCTCAGTATTGTAGATCTCATTCTTCCTAGAAGGTAACTGCAAAAATTATTTTTACCAACTTGTGTCAGTAAATGTATCATTTTGATAACTGAACAGAAACTGGAAGATATTGGAGCAGGTGTCAAGTAATACTTTATAAAGGAATAAACACTTTTTAAAGTGTTGTTTCCCTTTGATTACTGTTCAGAGACCAGAATGGTTGTGTGCCTGTTTTTCTGTTTGTTGTACTATTTTGGCCAGTGTCATACATTTGTTTTGTAGAAACAATTAAGAAATCCATTTAAAAACATTTTTATTGAGGTTTCTAAGAAATTCCTCAATATAGTTTAATGTTTTAAACACATTTCCCATTTTGTGATAATCCTGCTTATTTATAATATTTTATGTTTCTTGTTGTATAATGTGAAATTTATCCTGTAATGTTTTGTTGTGGAATTTGATATTTGTAATTTTTACTGGCATTCTATAACAGAATCAATTTTTAGTGAGAATAAATGACTCCTTGGTCTCTTTCAAATTTGTGATATTTTTTTCATTATTTTTTATATCCTGTTGAATTATCATGTTTAACAGTGGATGAGTTCTAGAATGGTACCAACTAATCTCTCTCTCTCTCTCTTTCTCTCTCTCTCTCTCCCTCTCTCTCTCTCTCTTTCTCTCTCTCACCTCTGCATGTGTGTGCATGTGGTTTGTGTGCATGCATGTTTGTGAATGTACATGTTATATTTTACATGTGGAGGTTAGACAACTACCTTAGATATTGATCTTCATTTTCAACTTTGTGTGAAATAGAGTTTCTTACTATTTACTGTAGCACATTACATTTGAGGGACTAGCTGACCTCTGCAATTCTGAAAATTATCCTACCTTCCATCTTAACACAGATTAAGATTATAGATATGCACTACAGCACTGAGCTGGGTGTTCTTTAGCTACAAACTCATGACTCATGCTTATGTAGTAAGCACTTTACTCACTAAACCATCTCCCCAGTCTGTAAACCAGCTGTGTTTACATCCTTTAAGCTGAGACTATAGATCTCTTAGACAGAAAGAGACACATATTTTACTTCATGGATCCTTGAACAATAAATTTTAACACTGTCTTATAATCCTAAATGGTGTGTCCAGAATCAGGAGGTAAGACATCAAAGTATATTGGAGTAGAAGTATTAATGTGATAATAGCAATACAACGCATAACAAAATCTCTTTTCTGATCAAGAGAATAAAATCATTGGCCTGAATGGAGAGGACTTGGATAAGGTCTGTCATCTCACCAAGGGACTGCCTTCAAGTAGCCTTAGCTCACGTTAAGCTATATTACCAGCCACTGGTGATGCTTGCCTTTAATCCCAGCACTTGGGAGGCAGAGGCTGGCAGATTTCTGAGTTCGAGGTCACCTGGTCTACAGAGTGAGTGCAGGATAACCAGGGCTCTAAAGAGAAACCCTGTCTTGAAATACCAAAACAACAACAACAACAAATAAAAAACAAAAAACAAACAAAAAGCTATATAAATAGGAAGAATAATTTTCCCTTTAATTAAATAATGACATTTATTCTTCCAGCATCCTAAATCCTAAAGTCTCTTACAGAATATAGTCATGTCACTTTATAAGTGTCCCCATATTTTATCAATTATTATTTAATTAATTCTATGTATTTCTTTTCTAAGAATTCTTTCATTTACATTTGGGACTCCTTCTTTAAAGTTCTCCATCCCGATCTTTTGGCTGATTAGCATCCTGTTGCTGATTTCCATGTTTACTTAACTCAAGTGCATGGCTTTTTGTTTTTCCTTTTCTTCTCCATTTTCCACCTCTGGGCAGCTGTGTAAACCCACAGTTTGGCCTCCCTGTTGTGATTTTATATTAAGCTGTAACAAAATTGACCTGGAGCTTCCATTTGAGTCTACTCTTAATTTTTTTTTTAATTAATGAGACTACAAATCACAAAAAGCAATTCCCCATCTTGTAATAATAATCATGACTCTGATGCATAGATTCAGAATGTTTCAATGTGTATATATCACTGTTATAAATACTTAATTTATACTATTCTATTTAATTGAAAATAACATGATACAATGAATTTTTCTATAGAATTGTTTGGAATGTTATTACTGTAGTTGGTAGTATTAGCCTGTGAAACTGGAGCCTAAAAATAATAGAGACTAAAGTCTTATGCAAAATCATCTTTTATCAGAGCAACAGATAATATATATGGTTAGGGGTTAGGAAGAATAAGAGAAGAACAGAACACAAGCCACCTTTGACAAAAACTTGTTTCCATAGAAGCATATAAATGAATAACAATAGCCAGTTGTAATGAGTAACCTGAGGTAAACTCATTCTTATACATGACACATCAGAGGGAGAACAAAATCACATTCTAAGAACAGTTCTGGGTTTTTTAAAAACCTGATGTTACAAGACTGCCATTCTCTTTTCTTGGCATTTACTCACAAGTATTCAGAATTCCCCTCACACAAATTCCATCTTGGACCACATTCCAAGAATATATGAATGTGCAGACTTATAGAAATTGCTTGCCAAAGCAAACTTATAAATTACATGTGACAGTATTTGGGTTTTGAAAAACAGCAATTCTTGTGAAGTTAAGTAAAAAATAAAATTACTTGAATTTTAATGTTGAAAATAGTTCAATTTGAAGTTTAGCAAGCACATGGGCACAGGGAAAATTTTCTTGAACAGAATACCAATAGCTTATGCTCTAAGATCAAGAATTGACAAATGGGACCTCATAAAATTGCAAAGCTTCTGTAAGGCAAAGGACACTATCAATAGGACAAAATGGCAACCAACAGATTGGGAAAAGATCTTTACAAATGCTATATCTGATAGAGAGCTAATATACAATATATACAAAGAGCTCAAGAAGCTAGACTCTAGAGGACTAAATAGCCCTATTAAAAATGGTACAGAGCTGAACAAAGAATTCTCAACTGAGGAATATCGAATGGCTGAGAAACACCTAAAGAAATGTTCAATATCCTTAGTCATCAGGGAAATGCAAATCAAAACAATCCTGAGATTCCATCTCATACCAGTCAGAATGGCTAAGATCAAAACTCAGGTAACAGCAGATGCTGGTAAGGATGTGTAGGAAGTGGAACACTTCTTCATTGTTGGTGGGATTGCAAGATGGTACAACCACTTTGGAAATCAGTTTGACAGCTCCTCAGAAAATTGGACATAGTACTACCTGAGAACCCAGCTATACCTCCCATGGGCATATACACAGAATATGCTCCAACATGTAATAAGGACACATGCTCCATTATGATCACAGCACCTTATTTATAAAAGCCAGAAACTGGAAAGAACCCAGATGTCCCTCAACAGAGGAATGGAAACAGATAATGTTGTACATTTACACAATGCAGTACCACTCAGCTATTAAAAACAATGAATTCATGAAATTCTCAGACAAGTGGATGGAACTAAAAAATATCATCCTGAGTGAGGTAACCCAGTCACAAAAGAACACACATGGTATGTACTCAACACACGTGGATACTAGTATAAAAGCTCAGAATACCCAAAATACAATTCACAGTCATATGAAGCTTAAGATGAAGGATGATCGAAGTGTGGATACTTCTGTCTTTCTTAGAAGTGGGGACAAAATCCTCATAGTAATGGATACAGAGACAAGCTATGGAGCAGAGACTGAGGGAAAGGCCATCCAGAGACTGCTCCACCTGGGGATCCATCCCACATACGGTTATCAAACCCAGGCACTACTGTGGATGCCAAAAAGTAATTGCTGACAGGAGGCTGATATAGCTGTCTCCTGAAAGGCTCTGATAGTACTTGAAAAATACAGAAGTAGAAGCTCTTAGTCAACCATTAGACTAAGCACAGGGTCCCCAATGGAGTAGCTAGAGAAAGGACTGAAAGAGCTAAAGGGGTTTGCAGCCTCATAGGAGGAACAAGAATATGAACCAACCAATACCCCCAGAACTCCCAGGGACTAACCCACCATCCAAGGAAGTGACCCATGACTCCAGCTGCATATGTAGCAGAGGATGGCCTTGTTGGACATCAATGGGAGGAGAGATCCTTAGTTCTGAGAATATTTGATGTCCCAATGTAGGGGAATTCCGATACAGGAAAGCGGGAGTGGGTGGGTTGGTGAGCATGGGGAGGGAAGATGGGATAGGAGGTTTTCAGAAGGGAAATCAGGAAAGGAAATCTACATTTCAAATGTAAATAAAGAAAATATCTAACGAAAAGAGAAGAAAAAATAAAAAGTAAAACTAGATAGTGACAGTCTTTAAAGGAAATATTCCCCATCAAACATCCACAAACTTAGTACTGTGTATGTTGTATTTTCTGCACTGACATAGAACTCCAAAAGAAAGAGTTAGAGAGTTGATGGCTTCTAAAACTCACCATTTCTCCATGTAAAACTGAAGCCTAATACTTTATCCTTAAATAACAAATCCTAGCTGGGTGGTGGCACACGTCTTTAATCCCAGTACTTGAAAGGCAGAGGCAGGTGGGTTTCTGAGTTCCAGGACAGCCAGGGCTATACAGAGAAACGCTGCCTTGAAAAACCAATATATATATATATATATATATATATATATGTATGTATATATGTATATGTATATATATGTATGTATATGTATATATATATGTATGTATATGTATATATGTATATATATGTATATATATATAAACAAATCCTACATCCTTTGATGCAGGTGTCTGGGTTTGTGCAAAGTGCTTCTGTAGACTTAAGTTCAAGATCATTTTGTGAATATTTGTTGTCCCTTTCATGACATTGGTTAGATGACTCTGTAGTTAACCTTTCTTATTCTGCCACACCAGATTTTACATATTGTTTTCTCTTCTTGTATTTGACAAACATAATGTTTTATTCTAAAAATAATGCCTTCCCAGTTATTCAAAGTGAAAATGCATTAATCAAAGTGTCTTCTATAGCTACACCACACAGACCGAGAATGGATGATGAAAACTTGAAGTCATTTCAATGTGATTGCACAAAATCATACACAGAAATTTCTGTTTAGGAAAATGATCCATTAAAAACCTTTTGATGCACATGATGACAGTAACTTAGAAGCCAAGGCGTAAGCTACCAGATGTTTTCTACTGTATTCCTAAGATACTCATATTAAGAGTTACCTTTTCCTAAGGGGCTGCAAACCCCTCAGCTCCATTGGTCCTTTCTCCAACTCCTTCACTGGGGACCCTGTACTCAGTTCGATGGATGGCTGTGAGCCTCTATATCTGTGTTAGTCAGGTACTATCAGAGCCTCTCAACCACCAACCAAAGACTGCACATGGAGGGGTCTGATTGTTCAGGCAGCATGTGTATAGTAGAGGATTGCAAATTCAATCATCAATAGGAGGAGAGGAGCTCGGCCCTGTGAAAGTTCTGTGCCCCAGTGTAGGGGAATGCCAGGACCAGAAAGTGGGAGAAGGCAGGGTGGCAGGCATGGGGAAGTGGGAGGCAACAGGGGTTTGTTTTGGTTGTTTTTGTTTGTTTCTTTGTTTTTTTGAGGGGAAACTGGGAAATAAAGAAAATATCTAAAAAAAAAAAAAAAAGTTACCTTTTAGCATTCAGTATTAACCTTCATGTATTATTGTAGCTCTAAAATACTAATTATGTCCATAAGCCAATATGATATGAAGAATAGTTATACCTATTTCTTTGAACTAATATCTTTGCCTTAGAAGGTGCAGTCACCTTACTGCTCAAATATTTTTATTGCATATAGGAAAATTGGCGAAGTAATTGGTGTTAAAGCAACTCCTGTCATTTTTTCTTTTCTTTTTTGTTAACAGATAATATTTTTATAAATGACGTTGATTTAATGTGGTTTTTCCATTATGCATTCCTCATATTACTCTGCCCTTCTTCTACCCTTCTCCACATCCAGTAGCATTCCTCCATACTCCTTAGTTCACTTCACATCAATCTTTTTCTCCACTATGAGAGAAACTTGTGATGGCTGTTTTTCTGTGATTATCTTATTTTGTAATACTACGTTAAATAAGAGTAGTGGAGGTGAATAATTTGTTCTGTTGATGATCTTAGAACTGCTTAGAGATTCCTCTTAATCTACATAGTTTCAGCTACATGCTTATCAAATGCAGCCTTCATTATATTAATAAATTTCCTTCTCTGCCTAATTTGTTAATAATGGTTTACCAACTATAGAGAATTCATGAAGCCAACTCTCCATAATGAATATAAGTTAAGGTTAAAGATACTGGATATTATCCACTTTCACTATAATTTTGCTTTGTAATTTATTTATGAATATTTTTATAGTTGTCTTGCTTATAATTGATAAAATATGTATAATTTATAAGTATAATGTTAAGTTCGTATACCTCTCACTCAACAATAATCATCACTTTCTAAGACAATCATCCTGATAATACTGGAAAATTTTGGTTCACCATGCTTAACCAAGTAGTGCAATAACTGTTCTAAGAAAAATACCTTTAACAGTAAAGGAGAACAATAATAATTTTTAACCTATATAAAAAGTAATTAATTTTATATAAGATATTTAACAGTTTGGGCTAATTTTCTTAAAACTCTAAGAAATTATTTGGTAAAAAAAAATAATTCTGCAAAATAGGCAACTTTAGTGAAATCAAAGTATCTAGTCAATATTATTCCATAAACATGAGACAGTAAGTGTATTGTTAAGATAACTAATTAATACTTTCAACTGAATTGTCTCAAATTATGACAATTGTCTAGAGATCCTTAAAAGCTACATAATTAGAACTGCTTCCCAACAAAAGGATACAACATATTTACCAAATTAAAGCACTGCAAGTATGTGTCCTGTGAACAATTCTAGAGTCTTATGAGTCTATAAAATCATTTAGACTTACCTTCTTTTTCAAAGATTAGTTGATGTTGTTAACAAAAAGTAGGTTTGGCATAAAAAAATGCAATGTTACACAACAATATACAATTTCTATTCCCTTATAGATATTGCATCAAAATACCTAGAAAATTTTAAATGAATGACTAGTTTATAATTTTATAAGCATGTGTGACCCATGGCACATATGTGTAAGTTAGAGGACTTTTGGCATTTGTCCTTGCCTTTTACCACTTGGGGTTTGGGTATTAAATCAGGTCTTCAAGCTTATTAGCAGATGTTTTTATTCACTGGGCCATCTTACCAACCTAGTAATGAATAAATTCACACTCTCAGAAGTGATTATGAATTCTTTGTGAAAACCTCAAGAACAACTTTAACTGATGTAACAATTTTAACATGAATTTTTAGGCTTGGATATTTTAAACACACATTGCTCTCGAAGATACATGGATACTTCATAACCTTCATCTCCACTATCCCCATTCCCTTCTTGTTTTCCCCAGCTTTAAACCTGGATTTACAAGATGAATGATTGGCACCTGTCTGTAGCTTCACTTTTACTACCACTGATTTTATTTGTCGAGGATACCATTGTGGTATTCTAGGATACCATATTCTAGGAATTGTTGCAGTCTTGAATTTCTAAACCTATATCATAGGATGAAGACTTTAGTTTGTTCTCTAAACCCACCCAGAGTTTTTTATTCAAGGCTCTACCACTCTCCCATCGTAAAGAACAAGACTATATAACTTCCTTCTGAATGTCATCTATAATCACAATTTTCATTTTTTTCTTTTTATTAGATATTTTCTTTACTTACATTTGAAATGTTATCCCCTTTCCTGGTTTCATTTCCAAATGTCCCCTATCCCATCATCCCTCCCCTGCTCAGCAACCCACCCACTCCTGCTTCCCTGTCCTGGCATTCCCCTAAATGGGGCATCTGGCCTTCTCAGGACCAAGGGCCTCTCCTCCCATTGATGTCCAACAAGGCCATCCTCTGCTACATATGCAATTGGAGCCATGGGTCCCTCCATGTGAACTCTTTGGTTAGTGGTTTAGTCTCTCGGAGCTCTGGGGGTATTGGTTTGTTCATATTGTTGTTTCTCCTAAGGGGCTAAAATGTCCTTCAACTTCTTCAGTCCTTTAACTCCTCCATTGGGGACTCTGTGCTCAATCCAAGGGTTGGCTAAGAGCATCCACCTCTAAATATGTCAGGCACTGGCAGAGCCTCTCAGGAGAAAGCTATATCAGGCTCCTGTCAGCAAGTACTTGTTGGCATCCATAATAGTATCTGGGTTTGGTGACTGTATATGGGGAGGATCCCCAGGTGAGGGCATTCTCTGTATGGCCTTTTCTTCAGTCTCTGCTCAACATTTTGTCTCTGTATCTCCTCCCACTGGTATTTTGTTACCCCTTCTAGGAAGGATCGGAGTATCCATATTTTGGTTTTTCTTTTTCTTGAGCTTCATTTCATCTGTGAATTATATCTTGGGTATTCCAAGTCTCTGGGGTAATATCCACTTATCAGTGAGTGTATACCATGTGTGTTGTTTTGTGATTAGGTTACCTCACTCAGGATGATATTTTCTAGTTCCATCAATTTGTATTAGAATCTCATGTATTCATTGTTTTTAATAGCTGAGTAGTACTCCATTGTATAAATGTACCGTATGTTCTGTATCCATTCCTCTGTTGAGGGACACATGGATTCATTCCAGCTTCTGGCTATTATAAGACTGCTACGAACATAGTGGAGCATTTCTCCTTATTACATGTTGGAGCATCTTCTGGATATATGCCCATGGGAGGTATAGCTGGGTTCTCAGGTAGTACTATGTCCAGTTTTCTGAGGAACTTCCAAACTGATTTCCTGAGTGGTTGTACCAGCTTGCAATTCCACCTGCAGTAGAGGAATATTCCTATTTCTCCACATTCTCGCTAGCATCTGCTGTCACCTGAGTTTTTGAAATTAGCCATTCTGACTTGTATGAGGTGGAATCTCAGGGTTGTTTTCATTTGCACTTCCCTGATGACTAAGGATGTTGAACATTTGTTTAGGTGCTTCTCAGCCATTTGATATTCCTCAGATGAGAATTCTTTGTTTAGCCCTGTTCCCAATTTTTAATAGGGCTATTTGGTTCTCTGGAGTCTAACTTTTTGAGTTCTTTGTATATATTGGATATTAGCCTTCTATTGGGTATAGGGTTGGTAAAGATCTTTTCCCAATCTGTTGGTTGCTGTTTTGTCCTATTGACAGTGTCCTTTGCTGTGGAGAGCCGCAGCTGCCACCCTAAATATGGCATCTGGCCTCCGGTCAGAGCAGATAGCACCGCAATAAACAAGTCCTTATTTAGAAAAGTTGAGTGCCTCTAGTTTGTGATGCAAGCTGGCATGATTTCTCATGACCTATTATGCTTTACCGCATAGCCCATGCTGATTGGGACCAGGGAAAGTATTTAACCCGTGAGTTCTCGGGGCTGGGAGGAGAGATAAATGAATGATTCTGTAGTACAAGGTTCCTGAATAAACTGCTTGGAGAAGAGTTCGTGGTTGCCTCCTTATTTCCACTTGTCGGTGAGGTGGTGACACTTTGCCTTACAGAAGCTTTGCAATTTTATGAAGTCCCATTTGTCAACTCTTGATCTTAGAGCATAAGCTATTGGTGTTCTGTTCAGGACATTTTCCCCTGTGCCTATGTGCTCAAGGCTCTTCCCCATTTTCTTTTCTATTAGTTTCTGTGTAAGAGTACAAATGGTGGCACTAATTGCTTCAGCAGAATATTTATAGTAGAGGATGGCCAAGTCAGTCATCAGTGGGAGGAGAGACCCTTGATCCTGTGAAGGTTCTATGCCCCAGGGTAGGGGAATGCCAGGGCCAGTAAGCAGGAGAGGGTGTAGTGGTGAACAGGGGGGTGGGGAAGGGAACATTGGTTTGTTCTTGTTGTTTTTTGGTTTTTGTTTTTTTGGTTTTTTTGGAGGGGGGACAGGAAACTGGGAAAGGAAATATCATATGACACTTAAATAAAGAAAATATCTAATAAAAAATAAGAGAAAAATATAAAAATAATCTGGGAATTCTGGGGGGGTTGGTTGGTTGATATTGTTGTTCTTTCCATGGGGTTGCAAACCCCTTCAACTCCTTCAGTCCCTTTCTAACTCTTCTATTAGGAACCCTGTGCTCAGTTCAATTGTTGGATGCTAACATCCTCCTCTGTGTTTGTAAGGCTCTGGCAGGGCCTTGCAGACATCCACATCAGGCTCCTATCAGCATACACTTCTTGGCATCCACAATAGTGTAGGGGTTTGGTAACTGTATATGGGATGAATCCCCAGGTGGGAGAGTCTCTGGGTGGCCTTTCCTTCAGTCTCTGCTCCACACTTTATCTCCATATTTGCTCCTGTGAGTATTTTACTCTCCTTCTAAGAAGGACCAAAGTATCCATACTTTGTTCTTTCTTTTTCTATAGCTTCATGTGGTCTGTGAATTGTATCCTGGTTATTTTGGAGCTTTGGGGCTAACATCCATTCATCAGAGAGTGCATACCATGTGTGTTCTTATGCGATTTGATTACCTCACTCAGGATGATATTTTCTAGTTCTATCCATTTGCCTAAGTATTTCATAAATTCATTGTTTTTAATAGCTGAGTAGTACTCCATTGTGTAAATGTACCACATTTTCTGTATCCATTCCTCTGTTGAAGGACATCAAGGTTTTTTCCAGCTCCTGGTTATTATAAATAAGGCTGCTATGAACATAGTGGAGCATGTGTCCTTATTACATGTTGGAGCATCTTCTGGGTATATGCCCAGGTATAGCTGGGTCCTCAGAGGAGTGCACATGGCTCCAGCTGCATATGTAGCAGAGAATGGCCTTGTCATGCACCAGTGGAAGGAGAGGTCCTTGGTCCTGTGAAGGCTCCATAGATGCTCTAGTGTAGGAGAACTGATGCCCAGAAGCTGCAGGTGTGTGGATGGATGGAGGAACATGATCATAGAAGCAGTGGGGAGGAGAATGTGATAGGATGTTTCTGGGAGGGAGGGAAACTGGGAAAGGGAATAACTTTTGAAATGTAAATAAAGAAAATATCCAATAAAAAAAAAGAACATTTGAACAAGAAAGAACTGTATTAGCCTAATCATTGTTTAATCACACAATTCGTTGTTGTTGTTTTGTTTGTTTGTTTGGTTTGGTTTTTTTGAGACAGGGTTTCTCTATGTAACCCTGGCTGTCCTGGAATGCTCTGTAAACCAGGCTGGCCTCAAACTCAGAAATTCGCCTGCCTCAGCCTCCAAAGTTCTGGGATAAAGACATGTGCCACCACAGCTTAATCACACAATTATATTAGAATTCAGACCAAAATATTAAAACTATAAAAATAAAGACACTATTTCTCTGGAGCTAAAATAAATACAAAACTAAAATATAAATATAAAAAGTCTATTAAAATTGTGCCTTGGCTTTGATGTACCCTTTCGAAAGCAAACAAACTCCAAACACCTTCTGTTTTAAAGATCATAAACTGACCTGTTTCAAACTACCACTGTTTGACAAAATGAATGCTAAGTAAGATGTTCTGTTACAACAAGAGATTTTCTTCTGGAAACAGCTCACTCACATAAGTAAATGAAAAGTACTTTAATGAATTTTCCCAACTTCTATAAAACTGGACCACCTCAAATGCAGAAAGAAATGTGCATATATATGTATATATATACATATATATGTAGTTAAGCACATATTTTTTTCTCATCGATAGATGAGTCTTTACACAGTGAGCATCATCACATTATATATAGGTTGGTCCTAAAATTATCTTTATCATGAATTGCCTCCAAAGTAGTAATTCTGAATAGACTTGAATATTATAAAAAACTGATGCATAAAACATTCTTTTTAAAACTAAATATGCTAAACAAACAGCTCTAAGATTTTCTTCTTGAAGTGATCATGAGTATTAATAATCATTCTGTGTAATTATCCCAAGTCTGATTATATAAAAGCTTTTCAGTTGTTTGTTTTGTTTCCTACACGTTATGTACTTTAACTTTTTATTTCAAATATTAGTTTTAAAATCATTTATTTTTACTTTTACATATATTATATTAATGTTTATGTATCTCTCTGTGTGTGTATGGGACTTGTGTGCAGATTTCTGCAAAGGCCATGAGAGGGTGTTGGAGGAAGTAGAGGATATGATGAGGATGCAAAAACCAAACTCAGGTCTTCTGAAAGGACAGTAAGTTGTTTTAACCACTGCGCCATCCCAACAGTCCTAGCTTTGAAATTTTCAATGATTTTCCTGGAGTCCAGTCTACAAATCTATTGGTGGGAACATGTTTACCATATTGTTGTGGAGACATTGCAATGGAATTATATTGTATATGTGTAGCTGTGGATAATGGTTACACAGTTTCCAAACCATTTAAGAAAGTGTATATAACTGGATTAGTGATACCCCTCAGCCTATAAACACAACTTGCTACTTATTCTGATAACTTAAGTTTGATCCCTAGAACTCAGGGGAAGGATGGGAAAAAATTAAGTGCTGCAAGTTGACCACTAACCTCTACAAACGTACCATGCACATGGTCATTACCTACGAAGGTAAATTTAAAATATAATGTCTTTTTGTTCAGAAGCACATTATGAAGTCATTTATTTCCCTTCTTTTTTAATACAAAACATTTTTATTAGATGTTTTCTTTATTTACAATATCTCCTTTCCCATGTGCCCCTCCACAACCACCCTAAAAATAAAGAAAATTAAAGAATACAAAAAATGAAAACAATCCACTGTTACCTCCCCACCCTCGCTGCTCACCATCCCACCCCCTCCTGCTTATTGGCCCAGGCATTTCCCTACACTGGGGCATAGAATCTTCACAGGGCCAAGGGCCTCTCCCCCCATTGATGACCGGCTTGCACATCCTCTGCTATACACATGCTGCTGGAGCCATGATTCCCCCCATGTGTACTCTTTGGTTGGTGTTTTAGTCTCTGGGAGCTCTGAGGGTGCTAGTTAGTTCATATTGTTGTTCATCTTAAGGGCTGCAAACCCTTCAGCTCCTTGGGTCCTTTCTTTAGCTCCTTCACTGGAACCCTGTACTCAGTACAATGGATGGCTGTGAGCCTCTGCTTCTGTATTAGTTGGGTATTCTCAGAGCCCCTCAGGAGACAGCTATTTCAGGCTCCTGTCGTGCGGCACTTGCTGGCATTCACAATACTATCTAGATTTGATGATTGAATATGGGAAGAATTCGTAGATCGAGCAGTCTCTGGATTGTCCTTCCATCAGTCTCTGCTACATAGTTAACAACTCCTTCCATGGGTGTTTTGTAACCCCTTTTAAGAAGAATGAAGTATCCACACTTTGGTCTTCCTTCTTCTTGAGTTTCTTATGGATTGTGGTTTGTACTTTTTGTATTCCGATCATCTAGGCTATTATCCACTTATCAGAGAATGCATACCATGTGTGTTATTTTGTAATTAAGTTACCTTACTCAGGATAATATTCTCCAGGTCCATCCATTTCCCCAAGAATTTCACAAATTCATTGTTTTTCATAGCTGAGTAGTACTCCATTGTTTAGATGTACCACATTTTCTGTATCCATTCCTCTGTTGAGGGACATCTGGGTTGTTTCCAGTTTCTGGCTATTATAAATAAGGCTGCTAGCCAGGCAGTGGTGGCGCACGCCTTTAATCCCAGAACTTGGGAGGCAGAGGCAGGCAGATTTCTGAGTTCGAGGTCAGCCTGGTCTACAGAGTGAGTTCCAGGACAGCCAGGACTACACAGAGAAACCCAGTCTCGAAAAAACAAAACAAAATAAATAAATAAATAAATAAATAAATAAATAAATAAATAAGGCTGCTATGAACATAGTGCAGCATGTGTCCTTATTACATGTTGGAGCATCTTCTGTGTATATGCCCAGGAGTGGTAATAGCTGGTCCTCTGATAGTACTATGTCCAATTTCCGGAGGAACCGCCAAACTGATTTCCAGAGTGCTTGTACCAGTTTGCAATTCCACCAGCAATGAAGGAGTGTTCATCTTTCTCCACAACCATGCCAGCATCTGTTGTTACCTGAGTTTTTTATCCTAGCCATTCTAAATGGTATGAGGTAGAATCTCAGGGTTGTTTTGATTTGCATTTTCCTGATGACTAAGGATGTTGAACATTTCTTTAGCTGCTTCTCAGCCATTTGGTACTCCTCAGTTGAGAATTCTTTGTTTAGCTCTGTATCCCATTTTTAATAGGGTTATTTGTTTCTCTGGAGTCTAATTTCTTGAGTTCTTTGTATATATTTGATATTAGCCCTCTACCAGATATAGGATAGTTAAAGATCTTTTCCCAATTTGTTGGTTGCCTTTTTGTCCTATTGACAGTGTCTTTTGCCTTACAGAAGCTTTACAATTTTATGAAGTTCCATTGTTGATTCTTGATCTTAGAGCGTGAGCTATTGGTATTCTGTTCAGGAAATTTTGCCCTGTGCCTATGTGCTTGAGGTTTTTCCCCACTTTCTTTTCTATTAGTTTGAGTGTATCTGGTTTTATGTGGAGGTCCTTGATCCACTTGGACTTGAGCTTTGTACAAGGAGATAGGAATGGATGAATTTGCCTTTTTCTACATGCTAACCACCAGTTGAGCCAGCACCATTTGTTGAAAATGCTGTCTTTTTCCCACTGTATGGTTTTAGCTCTTTTGTCAAAAATCAAGTGGCCATAGATTTGTGGGGTCATTTCTGGGACTTCAGTTCTATTCCACTGATCTACCTGCCTGTCATTGTACCAATACCATGCAGTTCTTATCACAATTGCTCTGTAATATAGCTTAAGGTCTGGGATGGTGATTCCACCAGAGGTTCCTTTATTGTTGAGAATTGTTTTGGCTATCCTGGGTTTTTTGTTATTCTAGACGAATTTGCAAATTGTTTTTTCTAAGTCTGTGAAGAATTGAGTTGGAATTTTGATGGGGATTGCATTGAATCTGTAGATTGCTTTTGACAAGATGACAATTTTTACTATATTAATCTTGCCAATCCACAAACATGGGAGATCTTTCCATCTTCTGAGATCTTCTTCAATTTCCTTCTTCAGAGACTTGAAGTTTTTGTCAAACATATATTTTACTTTCTTAGTTAGAGACACACCAAGGTATTTTATATTATTTGTGACTATTGTGAATGGTGTTGTTTTCTTAATTTCTTTCTCAGTCTGTTTATCCTATGTGTAGAGGAAGGGCACTGATTTGGTTGAGTTAATTTTATATCCAGCTACTTTGTTGAAGTTGTTTATCAGGTTTAGGATCTCTCTGGTGGAATTTTTGTGGTCACCTAAGTACACTATCATATCATCAGCAAATAGTGATAATTTGACTTTTTCATTTCCAATTTGTATCCCTTTGATCTCCTTTTGTTGTCTAATTGCTCTGGCTAGGACTTCAAGTA
>NW_022196909.1:56257917-56262669 GCF_008632895.1 Mastomys coucha | reverse complement strand
CCTGATTTTAGTGGGATTGCTTCAAGTTTCTCTCCATTTAGTTTGATGTTGGCTATTGGCTTGCTGTATAGTGCTCTTACTATGTTTAAGATATATGGGCCTTGAATTCCTGATCTTTCCAAGACTTTTATCATGAAGGGATGTTGGATTTTGTCAAACGCTTTCTCAGCATCTAATGAGGTGATCATATTTTTTTTCTTTGAGTTTGTTTATATAGTGTATTATGTTGATGGGTTTCTGAGTATTGAACCATCCCTGCACCCCTGGGATGAAGCCTACATGATCATAATGGATGATCGTTTTGATGTGTGTTTGGATTCAGTTTGCAAGAATTTTATTTAGTATTTTTGCATCGATATTCATAAGATAAATTGGTCTGGTTTCCTTTCCTTGTTAGATCTTTGTGTGGTTTAGGTATAAGAGTAATTGTGGCTTCATAGAACAAATTGGCTAGAGTACCTTATGTTTCTATTTTGTGGAATAGTTTGAGGGTTATTGGTCTTCTTTGAAGGTCTGAAAACTCTGCACTAAACCCATCTGGTCCTGGGGTTTTTTTGGTTGAGAGGATATTAATGATTGTTTCTATTTCATTAGCAGATACATGATTGTTTAGATCATTTATCAGATCTTGATTTAATTTTGGTGTCTATCTAGAAAATTGTCCATTTCATATAGGTTTTCCAGTTTTGTTGAGTATAGGCTTTTGTAGTAGGATCTCATGATTATTTTTTTTTTGATTTCCTCAGTGTCTGTTGTTATGTCTTCCTTTTCATTTCTGATCTTGTTAATTAGGATAATGTCTCTCTGCCCTCTAGATAGTCAGGCTAAGGGTTTATCTATTTTGTTGATTTTCTCAAAGAACCAACTCTTGGTTTGGTTGATTTTTTGTATAGTTCTTTTTGTTTCTATTTGGTTGATTTCAGCCCTGAGTTTGATTATTTACTGCCTTTGTCTCCTCTTGCGTGGATTTGCTTCTTTTTGTTCTAGAGCTTTCAGATGTGCTGTCAAATTGCTGGTATATGCTTTCTCCAGTTTCTTTTTGTATGCACTTAAAGCTATGAGTTTTCCTCTTAGTACTGCTTTCATTGTGTCCCATAAGTTTGTGTATGTTGTGACTTCGTTTTCATTAAACTCTAGAAAGTCTTTAATTTCTTTATTTCTCCCTTGACCAAGTTATCATTGAGTAGAGTGTTGCTGAGCTTCCATGTGTATGTGGGCATTCTACTGTTTATGTTGTTATTGAGGAGCAGCCTTAGTCCATGGTGATCTGATAGGATACAAGGAATTATTTCAATCTTCTTGTATCTGTTGAGGCCTGATTTGTGACCAATTATATGGTCAATTTTGGAGAAGGTATCATGAGGTGCTGAGAAGGTATATCCTTTTGTTCTAGGATAAAAAGTTCTATAGATACCTGTTAAATCCATCTGTTTCATAACTTCTATTAGTCTCACCATGTGTTTGTTGAGTTTCTGTTTCTATAATCCGTCCATTGCAGAGAGTATGGTGTTGAAATCTCCCACTATTATTGTGTGTGGTGCAATGCGTGCTTTGAGCTTTAGTAAAGTTTCTTTTATGAATGTTGATTCCCTTGCATTTGGAGCATAGAGGTTCAGAATTGAGAGTTCCTCTTGGTAGATCATACCTTTGATGAATATGAAGTATCTCTCCTTATCTTTTTTGATCACTTTAGGGTGAAATTTGATTTTATTTGATATAAAAATTGCTACTCCAGCTTTTTTCTTGGGACCATTGGCTTGGAGAATTGTTTTCCATCCTTTTATTCTGAGGTAGTATCTGTCTTTGTTATTCATATTAGTTTCCTGTATGCAACAAAATGTTGGGTCCTGTTTATGTACCCAGTCTGATAATCTATGTCTTTTTATTGGGGAATTGAGTCCATTGATATTAATAGATATTAAGGAAAAGTAATTGCTGCTTCCTGTTATTTTTGTTGTTAGGGTTGGAAATCTGTTCATGTGGCTATCTTCTTTTAATATTTCCCTTCTTAAATACATTTGGTATTCTCTATTATTGATAATTTATAAGTACTCTTTACATATTTTATATAGGCATGGTTAATTAGATATAGGTCTACAGTGTATGGTCTTTGTACTTTTATTTTTAAACAGATTAGTTTGGCCCTGGGAACCACAAGTCACTTGAGCTGTGTAAGCAGAGAGGCCAGCCACAAATCTTCATTTCTTCCTCAGCTCCTCCAACCAATCCGTATGTCTGTTCCCTAGTCTTGTAGAAGATCACCTGCTTCAGCCTTCTTTTACTCATATCCCCATCTCCAACAGATCACATAAACTCTCTCTTTCAAACTTCCTTCTACCCACTCATTGCTTTATCCCAGTCCCTACCTCCAGCAGGCACTCTCAGCAAAACCTCAGATCTTGCAAGCAAGTAAGGTAACTGCTGTTTTTCACTTCTGCCTCTCCGTCATCTCCTATATATCTACTGGAATCTCAACTCTGATCCTATAACAGACTATCTGTTGTGACCTGCCTCTATGTACATAATTGTGTGTGTGTGTGTGTGTGTGTTTCTGGGTATGTGTGTGAGTATGTGTGTGTATGTATGTATGTATGTATGTATGTATGCATATATGTATGTATGTGTGAGTGCTTGTGCACATGTGCATGTTTATTGATGATGGAGACCATTATTAGGCCTTTTGTTTTCTTTTTGTTTTATAAGACATGATTTTTAACTGAACCTAAAGATAACTAAATGGATAGCCTGACTATGAAATGAGCTCCAGGGGTCTGTCTGTCTCTATCTTCCGACACTATAGTGTTGAAATTACAGACGCAAGGTACATCATCAGCTTTTACGGGGAAACTGGGGATCCAAACTCAGATCCTTAAGTTTATGCCTCAAGCACTTTTCCAGTGAGCCATCTCAAGAGCCTTAGTATTAGATATATTACTGATTTGCTATCTATCTGACAACTTAGTTTGACATTGAGTGTTGGTTGGGTTTAAAAAAAATTTTAGCAAGTTTATCATTCACTGAATGTTAATGAAATAGTCCATCCTTTTTTTTCTGAATCACAATAAAGCTTTCCTATGGAATAAGTGGCCATCTCTATATGCTTATATTTTTAGATATCTATACTTCTAACACTTTGCTCTAAAATGTTTGCTATAAGTTTTTATATGCCATCTTGATGTAGTCACCTTCAAAACCATATTAGTTATTCTTTCTACTTTGCATTGCCATGGAAAGTTTAAACGTATATTCAGCCATTAGTAAACCCTGAGCATTGCCTTGACCTCATTAAAGAAACTTTGGAAGGTCTATACTCTCATAATATTTTGTTATTTGTAACATTTCAAGATTATGGAATGTAGATATTATAATTTTAGGTTTTTAACATCCAAATCATAAAATGCTGCATTTATGTATTTTTTAGGGCTGACTCATTGACACTGATAACCAGTGATATGCTATTCCCTGGGGAGGATCAGTTCTCCTGCTCCTTGCATTCCTCAGTTTTCTATACTTTTTTTTTTTCTGTGCAGGGTTGAGATCTCAAGGGCTTCTCCCTATTCACCTTGGAGTATCCATCATTGTCATTCTTGTTTAGCAGGCATTATCTGGCAGTCATGTTGGAGAGATTTTATGAGAGTAGTTTCTATTATTACTAAGAGATACAATCTCACAGCAAACTTCCTGATTCTCTGGTTCTTAAAATATATCCACCCCAATTTCTACAATATTTTCTGAAGCTTAGGAGCAGGAATGTTTTGTAGAAATATCCACTGGGCATGGGCTTCCCAACTCTATTTGATTGGTTGTAGTCTTCTGCAGCAATGTCCATCTGGGACACTGAAGAGAAGTTTATTTGATAAGGAGTGAAGACTACTTTTATCTCTGGATATATGGATACATATTTAGAATATATGTAGGGACAGCTTTGTTTTAATAAACTGGTGTAATTATGTTCTTCTCCAAGATCTACAATTCCACTTAGACTTGGGTATTAGGATAGATTTTCCAGTGTCAGGAATTAGCTCCTGCTTCTTGAGTGGGTATTAAATCTAATGAATGAGCTGTGTATTCCACCAAGGTGCATGTGCCACATTTGTACCTTAGGATTGTGATGTATGTTGTTATTGTTGTGTTAGGCATTATAACTGCTTCTCTACTTTGCAAGGTTGCTTGGCTCCTTCTGGTAACAGGAAAACCAGTCTTGAGGAAGGAGGTTTTCAGGTCAGTTCTACTATGTCTGGGGCTTTGATGGCTAATTCTTGTTGTCAACTTAATTACCTGTGTAATTAATTAAAACCAAGCAGATGGTAACACCTGAAGTTTTATTGTTGCTTTATTTATGGTGAAAGACTCATCTGAAGTTCAGATCCTTTGAGATTGGAATGTTAAGGCTGGGCCACATTTTCTGGTGGCAACCACATAAAAGGACATGGAAGAAATCAGGGTTAGGGTTAGGGTTAAGGTGACTTGGTGGTAGCTTGACCTCACTCTAGCCGTCTAGTTCTTCTATATTTTTCTCAAGAAACCATTTGCTGGTGTTAGAACCTACTGCTTCAGAGTTTCAATTGGGACTGGAACCAGTCTGCCCTTCAGAACTTCTCTGTGCCTCTAGCACCAGATGGGGACTGTTGAAATATCCAGTTTCACAGATTAATCTTTGTATCAGGAAATACTCATGATTAGACTACTCAGACTATACCCTGCATATGCCACTCTGTTCCAGTGTATGTGTGTGTGTGTGTGTGTGTGTGT
>NW_022196909.1:56254330-56257907 GCF_008632895.1 Mastomys coucha | reverse complement strand
GTGTGTGTGTGTGTGTGTATGTGTATGTGTATGTGGTATGTTTCTAGGACCTATGACTGAAGTTTACTGTACCTTCAATAATAGCTCTTTATCTTCTACCCAATAGGCTCTATGTTTTCTGGGTTTCTTGGATAGCTATAACTAATAATTCCAGACATTGTATGTTTTGTTAGATAGGAATGAGCACTTTTATCACAAATAAGAAAATATCACACACACACACATATATATGAAATATATGTACATATATTTCATATTTATATATATATATGTACATATGCACACACACATATATATGAAGTATATTTACATATATATGAAATACATTTCACATATATATTTCATATATATGTGTGTGTGCATATGTACATATGTATGAGTATATGTATGTATAAACACACTGGCTTACATATATTATAACTCTCCTATGCAGATAATAGGTATGATTTCTTATGACTTTTTCACACACCCTTACCTTCTGCTTATTCTCCATTTATCTCCCTTGATTTCCCTAAAGAACCTTTTTCTATTTCCCCATCAGATCACTTACAGTCTACCATTCCCTCTATTGTACCGCATGAGTACTAGTCTTGCAGTATTCTGCTGGAGGACTGCACTGGCTGGGTAATTTGGGTTGAATGTTGGACAGAGGTCAAAAGACTGATGGTCTCATGCCTTTTAACACTAACTGTATTGGGCATTGAAAGTGATGGCTTCTAGAAATTAAACACTCCCTTACTACTGTGTGGCAATTCCTGTGTGTAAAAATTCCCAGCTTCTTTTCTCTCTCTCTATGCTTTGTTTTACTTTATAAATTTCTGAGTTTTACTAAATGCTGGAGACTTAACTTTTTCTTCTTGTTCTGTGCTTAAATAATTGCTGAAGACATAGCTCTTTATTGCTATGTGTTAAAAACTTAACTCTTTATTACTGTTCTGTGCTTAAATAAATGCTAAATTCTGGCAAATTAACATATGCTGGCTCTGTTTTTTTCTCACAAGTGAAAGGCTCACATAGAATTCCTTAACACACCTCCTTGTCATCCAGGAACAGCATACTTGCATAAAGAAAATCTCTTATATAGATGATATAAACAGACACTCTTATATTTATATGCATACACATAATCAAAGAAAGAAAGTTTCCAACTTTTTATTGCTGAAAGTAAGAAAAAAAACCCTAAGTAAAAAAAAACTCATCCTCTTTTTTGCTGAAAGAAAAAAGCCTCATCTCTCTATTGGTGAAAGAAAGCCTCTTTTCATTTTTATTGATGAATGAAAGAAGCCGGATCCTTGTCAGTAAAAAGCCTCACTCCCTTATTGATCTTCTTAATTCTTATGCTTTCTCAGGATACATGATCACATGGCATTCCAACCATCTTCATATTCTAAAAGTTCATCATAAATAGCATAAGAAGTTTCAGTGGAAAAGTTTATATGTGTGTCCATTAAGACTAGTGAACATTATCTGTCACTAGCTCCACAATTTCATTAAGTTTAAAACATTAATTCTTATGTCATAAGTTAGCATGGTTTTGTCAAGAGGCCTAGTATCTCATTTGTTCATTTGTTCTGAAGTTTTGTATGGATAAATTCAGTCCATATATTATCTTTTGTCTTTGCACCTACAATAAATTGTCCATTCTCAGTTTATGACCTCTTGTTATCAAATCATGTTTTCATAACTAGCATAAAGAAAATGTTTTCCCTGATCATAAATTTGTTCCAAGTGTGCTTGAATATATTTAGGAATTCTATAGAATCATTATTAGGAATTATGAAATCTTTACTTCACCTACATAGCATTAGGACGAAAGCATACATCTTCATTGATCTGCAGAAAATCTGTCCAATAGGGTGTCCATGGATTGCTATACTATGTGATGGTGATAATAAAGGGCATATCAGCAATAAGAATCATTCCTGAGATGACATTTTTGAAGGCTCTGCAATTCAGAATTTATCCATCATTGCCATAAGTAGATATTAGGAAAAGAAGCTTGGAATATCCATGATACAACTTATAAATCATATAAAGGTCAAGAAGAAAGAAGACCAAAGTTTTGATACCTCAGTCCTACTTAGAAGGGGGAACAAATTAATCATGGGAGGCAAAAGGTGGGTGGGACTTGGGAGGAAGAGAAGAGGGGAAAAGGAACAAAGGGAGCCAGGATCACGTGTGAGAGTAGATGATGGTGGGGGGATATGTACAGAGGGTCAAGAAATTAAACAGAGGTGTGTAGCAATGGGGTATTAGGAACTGGGAGTAGCCAATAGATAGTCCCAGATGCTAGGAAAGCAAGAGTGTCCTAGGACCCAGCAGGGGTGACATTAGTTGAAATACCCAACAAAGGGGAGAGAGAACCACCTGTAGAGGCCATATCCAGAGGTTAAGCATGGCCCACAGTTGAGGAATGGGGCCACCCACCCTCCACAAAATTTTAACCAAGAATTGCTTCTATCTAAAGGAAATACAGGAACAAAGAGTAGAGCAGAGACTGAAGGAAAGGCCATCCAGAGACTGCCCCACTTGGTAATCCATCCCACATGCAGCCACCAAACTATTGCTGATGCCAAGAAACACTTGCTAACAGGATCCTGAAACAGCTGTCTCCTGAGAGGCTCAGCGAGAGCTTTACTGATATAGACGGGGATGCTTGTGGCCAAACTCGGACTGAGCAGGGGGACTCCAGTGGAGGAGTTAGGGGAAGGACTAAAGGAGCTGAAGGGGTTTACAACCCCTTAGGAAGAACAATAATATCTACCAACCAGACACCCACCCCCAGAGTTCCCAGGGACTAAACCACAAACCAAAGAGTACTCATGGATGGACCCATGGCTCAAGCTGCAAATGTAGCACAGGATGGCCTTATCTGGCATCAAAGGTGTGTGTGTGTTGGGGGGGGGTGGTCCTGTGAGGGCTTGATGCCCAGCATAGGGGAATCCTAGAGTGTAGAGCGGGGAATGTGCTGGTAGGGGAGGAGAACCCTTGTGGAGGCAGGGGAAGGGGTGTTGGATGGGGGTTTTCAGAGAGGAAACTGGGAAAGGAGATAACATTTGAAATGTAAATAAACAAAATAACTAATATATATATTTTTAAAGTGGTGGCCATCTCCAGAAAAGTCACCCGCATGCCTTGAGCCTATCCTAGATGTCTTCTGACAATGTTCTCATTTTACATTCCTATGTTTTGATATGGTTTAATGTTTAATTATATCTTCTTTTCTCAAACATTTATCTTTTCTCAGTACTGAAAACATTCAAATATTTTCATCCAGTTTTTTTTCAAGTTTTCATTTATTTTTTTTTATTTTAGATATTTTCTTTATTTACATGCAAATTTCTCCATTCCCAGTTTCCACTCCAAAAAACAAAAAAAACAAACAAAAACAAACCCCTGTTGCCTCCCCCCTCCCCATGCCTGCCACCCCACCCTCTCCCACTTTCTGGCCCTGGCATTCCCCTACACTGGGGCACAGAACCTACACAAGACCGAGGTCCTCTCCTCCCATTAATGATCGATTTTGCAATCCTCTACCATACACATGCTGCTTGAACAATCAGACCCCTCTATGTGC
>NW_022196909.1:56224298-56247302 GCF_008632895.1 Mastomys coucha | reverse complement strand
TATGATTTAAGATCCAATTCTTGCTTTTCCGGTGTTTTTGGGATATCCAGGACTTGCTGCAGTGGGAGCACTGGGTTCTGATGAAGCCTGGTTACTGTTGGTAGGATTCTTGCATCTGCCCTTTGCCATCCTCTGCCCTTTAGTGTCAGATGTTCCCAGTGTCTCTGGTTAGAGCTTGTCCTGTCCCTGCTGCCCTGCAAGTCCCCTGCGACTCGTAGGGCCTGTTCCTCCAAGGTGGCTGTTCTGATCTCAGAAACTCACCCAAGAGAGAATGGCGGATCCCGCCCGGGTCCCTGGCTTAATGCGCTCTCTGGAGGTAGGCCCTCCAGTTGCAGGGAAGGGGCAAAGGAAGAGGCTGAACTTCCTCTGTCACTCAGAAGCAGAGAGGATCGTGTCCCTGATGCCCTGCAGCTCCCCTGGGAGTCGTGGGGCTTGTGGCTCCCGTCTGGCTGCTCAGGTCTCAGAAACTCACCCGAGAGAAAATGGCGGATCCCGCCTGGGTCTCTGGCCCAAGGCGCCTCCGGGCTGGCTGCTCCAGTCTCAGAACCTCACCCGAGAGAAAATGGTGGATGCTGCCTGGGTCTTTGGCTTAAGGGTCTCTCTGGAGGTAGGCCCTCCACTTGCAGGGAAGGGGCAGAGGAGGACGCTGAACCTCCTCTGTCACTCGGAAGCTGAGAGGATCGTGTCCCTGCCGCCCTGCGCCTCCCCTGGGAGTCCTTCATCCGGTTTTTAAAAAATTTATTTATTTACTTTACATCCTGATCACATCATCCCCCCCCTTCTCCCAGTTCCCTACTCTCCCATCTTCTTCCACAATTCTCCCATTTTCTTGAGAGAAGGGGAAGCTTGCCATTTATATTAACCTCCAGTGGCATATCAAGTTGCAGTAGTACTAGGCACATCTCTTCTTTGGGTTAGACAAAGCATCTCTTTTAGGGGAAATGGATCCAAAAGCAGACAACAGAGTCGCATCCATCTTCTGCTCAAGCTGTTAGGAATCCTAAATGAAGACCCAGATGCACATCTATTATATATATGAAGGAGGACTAGGTCCACCCCATACATGGTCTTTGGTTCATGGTTTAGTCTCTGTGGGTCTCTAAGTTAGTTGATTATGTAGGTTTTCTTTTGGTCTCTTTGACCTTAGTTCATCATTGTCGTTGATGATGTCCTGGAGTTCAGCAATTCTCCAGAACTTCTCATTACTATCTATTATCTTTTTGTTTATTTGTTTGTTTTATTAGGTAATACAGAACATAGGTTCTTGGCCTTGTTTTAATTACTGTACACTAGATACCTTGTTAACTTCACTCACCAATTTAAAGATTATTTCAAAGTATTTGAAATTATTCTAGCTGATAAATGCTCCGAATCAATATTTTAACATGATGGCTTCTAAATGGACTATTTTGATATCCTCTCTACACAATTAAGCCACCTTTTACTTAGTATACTCTATTCATATCTTTTCAATTCATATGCTTTAAATTTTTCTTTAGCTATTTTATTTCATTAATAATTTCTGGTATAGTACTGACTAGAAAAGGAGATAGCAGAGCATTTCAAATTCTATCCCCCTTACTGGTTTCCCCTCCACAAACCCCCCTATCCCATCACACCCTGCTTCTATGAGGGTGCTCCCCCACCTACCCACCCACTCCCTCCTTACCACCCTGGCATTCTCCTATGCTGGGGCATCGAGCCTTCATAGGACTAAGGGCCACCCCTCCCATTGATGCCAGATAAGGCCATCCTCTTCTAAGAATAGAAACTGAAAGAAAGGCCAACCAGAGATTGCCCCACCCGGGAAATCTATACCAAAACCAGAAATCAACTACTGTTAATGCCAAGAAGTGTTTACTAACGGTAGCCTGATATAGCTGTCTCCTGAGAGGCTCTGCCAAAGCCTGACAATACAGATGCAGATGCTCACAGCCAACTATGAGACTGAGGGACCCCAGTGGAGGAGTTAGGGGAAGGACTGAAGGAGCTGAAGGGGTTTACAATCCTATAGGAAGAACAACAGTATCAATCAAGCAGACCTCCCACTCACAGCTCCCAAGGACCACCAACCAAAGTGTCAAATAATTTTTAGTCTACAAAGTATTCATCCTTTTCAGATGTGTCTGTCCTTAAAAGGACAAATGAGGACAGATACTAGCCAGTTTATGTGGTGAAAGGAACCCTTATTGATAGTGATACAAACAAGTAAAACATCTATGACTATGGGAAATGAAGTGTCTTAAAAGACTTGAAACAGAGCTGCAATGAAATACCACCATACCACCCCCAAGGCAGTATTCAAAAGTACCTACATTATCAAATTCCAGAGGAACCTACCCATTCTCACATCTGTGCCACTGTTTGTTGCCAATAAGAAAGATGTCCCCTCCACATCTCTATGACCCTTGCAATAGTAGCCATCAGTGTTCTTAGAGAAAAACGCACTGCACAGCATAGGTAAGGTCAGTTAGTAGTCAAGGTGATTTCAATAGATGTAAAAACAAAAGTGGAATGTAAGGCCAGCCTTCAAGAGTAGAGTGGACAGACCACGTCCACTACAACAAAGAACTGCCTCTGACATCTGGACTTAGAGACACTCAACAATTGTCCTAGAACACAAATAATATAGAGACACTGAGAAAACATTTAACCTGCTTTTATGGAAATAATGTTTGCTTTTTTTTTTTTTTTACAAAAACTAATAGTCAGAAAATGACAGAGATACATACATTAAAGAATTAGGAAATTTAATTACTAAAGTATTATATATGATAGCTCTCTATTCATATGTCACAAATATATATTATTTTCAGTTTAAGTGGCTTATTTAATATGTTTATGTTACAGATTTATATCATATACATAAACTATATTAAAACTATAAATAAAAGCCTTTTTACAAGGAAAACTTCCATGATAGTAATGCTAATACTGAACAAAGTTTTCAGAGCAGAAAACAAAGTTTAATTAGAATCAAAGGATGTAGGAATATTAAAGATGACAATAATTCAAGGCTTTTGACTTGGAGATGAATGTGTGGATTGAAATTCACTTTACATCAAAAATCTGCCTAGCAGATATTTCTATTTTGTTAACTATCATTCAGTTCATTTGCTAAAACCACACGAGGTCAAATTCTACAAAGAACCACTGGAAATTATTAAAATATTGCTACTTAGCTCTAGACTTCCAAACCTAAAATCTCTTTTCTATGATTTGAAGCCTAAAGAGCTTTGTCTTTTCTCCTACTTGACTCTAAGTTAAACCATGCTAATAATATGAAGCAGAGGACTGGTCCCATGTTCTTCTCTCCTAACCCCTATCACTTCTCTCCTCGAGATCCACTGCCTCTCACTTTCAGAAAACAACAGGACTACCAAAGATATCAACTGAACATGGCATAAGAACATGCAATAAGACTAGGCACAAACCTCTATCAAAGCTGTACCAGGAAACCCAGTAGAAGGCAAAAGAATCAAGGATATGTTCAGGGACACTGTTGTGAGTCCCACAAAAATTCCAAGTAAAAAGGAATGTGCCTCAGAATACACAAAGTACAAACCACAAACCATAAGAAACTCAAGAAGAAGGAAGACCAAAGTGTGGATACTTCGTTCCTTCTTAAAAGGGGGGACAAAATAACCATGGAAGGGGTTGTAGAGACTAACTATGGAGCAGAGACTGAAGGAAGGACAATTCAGAGACTGCTGCACCTGGGAATCCTTCCCATATTCAGTCATCAAATCTAGACACTATTGTGCTGGATGCAAGTGCTGCATGACAGGAGCCTAACATAGCTGTCTCCTGAGAGGCTCTGACAGTACCTGACTAATACAGAAGTAGAGGCTTACAGCCATCCATTGGAATGAGCACAGGGTCACCAATGAAGAAGCTAGAGAAAGGACCCAAGGAGCTGAAGGGCTTGCAGTCCCTTAGGATGAACAACAACAATATGAACTACCTAGTACACTCAGAGCTCCCAGGGACTAAACCACCAACCAGAGTACACATAGTGTGACTAATGGTTCCAGCAGCATATGTATAAGAAAGGATGGCCAAGTTGGTCATCAAAGGGAAGAGAGGCCCTAGACCCTGTGAAGGTTCTATGCTCCCTGTAGGGGAATCCCAGGGCCAGTAAGTAGGAGAGGGTGGGATGGTGAGTAGGGGGCAGGGGGAGGGAACAGGGGATTGTTTTAGTTTTTGGTTTCTTCTTTTTTCTTTTTCTTTTGGAGTGAAACCTGAAAAGGGAGATATTGTAAATAAAGAAAACATCTAATTAAAAAAATAGAAAAAAAAAAAGATTTTTTTCTTGACTTTCCTATAGGTACCACTAGGAGTGCTAGTTCTCACGTCTCAAAGTCTGGGTCCTAAGCCACAGTACATCATCCTGCAGTGAGAAATATCAGATTGCATTATGGATTTATCTATTAAAAAGTCTGAAGTTTATGCGTGTGTGGAGAGGACAGGAAGAGGCACTGGACAGGGTAGAAGTGGGAGAGAGACAGTGAATAAATATCATTTAACTTTTATCCCTTTTAGCAAGCCACTCTAATCCTTTTCATTTAAGTAATTATTGTGCTAAAAACAAACGAACAAAAGAATATATAAAGAAAAACATCCTGGGTCATCCATTCTCCCTGTTAACACAAAAATCTGTGGGAGTCAAAATTTAAGAGAAGCCTCTTCATTTGTTAAATATTCAGCCTGCTCTTCAGTCTAAAATATGATATAGGCCACCACAAATTGGTTTGAGTTGCTATTAATCATCAATAAATATCTAGATGGAAAACAGTTATATGAACTTACATTGCTTTTTAAATATAAACAAATTAATGACTCTCTGTGAGCAGGTTTACTCAAGATTCTCTGGGAACAAGACTCTTTCCTCCGTTTTTATGATGTCCATTGCTTTCTATATTACTAGATTCTCTGAATTTCAACCTCTGACCTAATTAGGCAAGGGTTACTATATTGGTTTCAATGAGTGAGATGACACATTAATTTTCTATAACCAAGTAAATAAAACCTTAAAATGTCAAGTAATCATACTTAGATTAAGTTAAGTCCCACTCTAGGAATACCGCTTTTATTTTTGGCAGTTTATGTTTACTTAAAGACAACTAATTATCAATTTTATCTATAATTGTAAGTTGCACGCACTTCTTTCTACCAGTTTTCTACATTTTTAAGTTTTTTTCTATTTAGGAACAAACTGATGTGTTAAAACCTATGTTGGTTTCCAGCACATTAAAAAATCTACCTGTCTTTCTATTGTCTTGAAAACGCATCAAAAATACATCTCCGTTGCAATTGGAATGACTTTGGTCTTGCCATTAGAAAGGAACTGTAAAGACAAAAAGAAATGAGACAAGGTTTCTTTTTCTTTTCTAGCTGTTTATGTTATTCAAGGGTTAGTAGTGTGTGCTTCAAGGCATCAGTGAGACTGCCAGTAAACCTGAGCAACAGTTTGTGAAATGTTGCCCACTGACACCCAGGGAATGTAAAACCTGACTTATTAATGAGGCTTTTGTATGTACCAGTGGATGGTTACCAATCTCAATTTTCTGTTTGTACTAGAGTGTTTATTGTTAACCACTATGGATATTCTAGATAAATCCTTATTGAGTGATATCAAGCATAATTTCTTCCAGGAGGTCTGAAACTGTATGTGTGTGTGTGTGTGTGTGTTTGTGTTCATCTGTTAGTATTTTCATATTCCTTTATAGGAAGTCACATTGCATATAAAATCCTGTATTAATTAAACATTTTCTCTTCATTTTATTGTACAATTTCTGTCTCCTGATTGGATCTAACTGATAATAGGGTGAGCAACTAAGGAAATATTTTCCAAGTTCTATTTATTATTAAACAGAATAAATTTTTGTAAATTGATCACATCACCCTGGGATATTTGACTATTCTTCCTTAGAAACTGTGTGTCAAAAAGATTCATAAAGCAATAAAAGACGAATGTTGAATATGTAATTATATAGTTATAGCCAGAGCACTTAGATTCATAATTGAACAGAGGATAAAAATAGTACTCTTTCTCTTCCAATTATGACACTAAGTGTACACTCTCTGAATTTTAAAGCAGCCGTATGTGGGAGCAGTGATTTTTAATCTAGAAAAAAATACAACTTTGGGTGAACATGGATGAACCAGCACACTGCAAGGACTGGTGAATGGAGAAATTAATGTCACGTTAGAGATTTTTGACATATATTTTATATGTCTTATAATTTCTAATATGTCTTTTATTTATAATTTTATTTTATATGTGAATGTTAGTTTGAGGTATAAGTATACATATGTGTGCAAGTTTGTGCAGTCATAATTTGCATTCAGAGATTTACTGATATAGCAAGATTTACTGGTTTGCACAGAGAAGGGTAACTTTTTACTTGTGTGTTGGGGATTTCTTACCCACTGAGTTGACTCTTCAGCCATGAAATGAGTGTTTCTACAAAGGAGATAGTTCAAAGTTTGATATAGAGAAATAAAGATCATTAGCTGGCATTTTAGTTTCATTTCTTCTGATGTTATGAAAAACCAGGACTAAAAGAAATTTAGTTGATTTTTTTTTTAGTTTAAAATCCATGTGATAGCCCATCATTATATGCTAGTCTAGGAAATTAAGGCAGCTATTCACGTCACATACTCAGTCACAATTAGAAAGCGATGAATATATACATCCTACCATCAGCTCACCATCTTCACACTTACAAAGCTTAGAATCTTATCTTAGAAAATAATGTTGTGCATAGTGGGTGGGGTCTTCTCACATCCTCATTGACATAATTAAAGAAATACCCTACATACATGCCTAATGGCCAACATTATCCACACTGTCTTTCAGTGAAGACCTCTCCCCAGGTTTTTCTAGATTTTCTCAATTCGATGATTAAAATTAATCATCAAGTGTGTTCATCAAGGAAATAAAAATGACACTCAAAGTTCTGGGATTCAGGTTAAGATTGATGTTAATGAAAAAATTTTAAAAATCATTGAAATGTACTATGGAAAGATTGTTAGCTCCTGTGACTAAATGTCTGGATGCTTAATAGTCACTTTGGGAGTTTCTGGAGAAAATGCTTATGTATGATGCAAGCTATCCTGCTTAAAAATGAAGCCTAGAGTGTTGTTTAAGAAAGTCCAGGAACCAGGTAATAGTGCTTGATTTGTACAGTTGCTGAACTGGGCCTTGTCTACTCACTTTTTCTAGTTGAGACTATTTCATTTAAATATATTATGTTTTGTTGGCTGAAAGTTCCTGTTATTACAGTTGTCATATACATTGTGACAGATATTAAAAATACTTAAAAGGTAGTGCAGATTCTAACACATTCAAATACCTAAAGAATGTGAAGTAATAAAAATATCAGCAGAACCTGATCTGTGGATGTAACTCACACTTTTTTTTACTGATTTGTGGCAGTTTATTAAGAGGTAGCCTGGAAGAGCCTATGTAATCTAATATTTCATAAGGATGTAGTACTTGTGTTGAGTTCTGAGTAAGTACTCATGAATTGATGAATTATAATTGCTTACAGAAATGAGCATGGGCATGGGCTTCAGAGACATGAGGGTCACATGATGCATCATTCTATAGAAACTTTAGCATCATATAGGACTTAGAGTATATATGTGTGTGTGTGTGTGTGTATATATATATATATATACATGTTGTGGACACTATTTTAAACTCCTTATCAAATAGGCTATCTCATAATGAATAGTTTGTGCATATATATGTTATTTGTGTGTATGTACATATGTGTGGAAGTAAGGTCACTCATGCAGGTTACTTACAGAGTCCTAAATTGACATCAGAGTGAATTTTCTTCAGTAGTTTCCCTACCTTCATTTGTTGAGAAGGAGTATCTCTTGGAACTTGAAGCTTATACTTTTTTCTAGACTAATTGGTCAACAGTCCCGTGATCTTCCTGTTTCTTTCCCCCTGTGCTGGAATTACAGACATCTGATGCTCTGACCATCTGGATTCTGGGAATCTGAACCAGGGTCTTAATGTTTGAACCATAAGTACTTTACCCATTGAGTCATCTCTTTAGCCCCTATAAGATTCTTATAAGGGTTTTATGTTTTATTATGATGTATAGCTATGTCTCTGGTTGCTTTACATCTGGTCTTACATCCATTGTCATAGTATGAAAAAAAAGGACCAGTAGTGAGCATGTCAGCCTTTTAATTATGTCCCCATGGTTTCTGCATTTAGTCTACCCCTTATTGGTGAATAATAGTGGGGCTTCTGTCACATGGTGGGGAGATGGTTCCTGGCAGGAATTAGCCTGTGCTTAGCATGATGTTAAATGAATCAAAAGGTGACTTAATTGAATGGACATGGATGACATCTCTTACATTAATTTTTCATGACTGGCAAGTTCAATTTAATTTCTGGCCCACCACAATATACACCAGACCACCATCTGGGTTTCAGTTGCTTTGATAATCTTTTCTTTCATTAGCAATTCAAATACTTCTCAGAAGTCCCTAGGGAGGTAGTGTAGGAAATGAAAGCCAACCAATGAGATCCAGGTAAATGGAGAGTCAGATGGTCTTGCCATAGTCTATTTCTCAGCCAGATGGAGATCAACAGGTCAAAGCCAATGTCTCCTACATTCTTAAGAATACTGTACTTTTTAGATTATAGAACACTTGCTATTTGGGTGCTCACATACAATGCTATGTAACCACAAAACTAAATGTTTATTAAAAAGTGTTCTAATATTAGAATCTTCAAAAAAGCATTACAGAAATGTTTGGAAACAAGAATTATCTAAAGGCAAGTAATCTATCAACATATAAATAAAGAATGACTTTTATTATAGCAAACTAATTTTAGATTTCTCTGGCTAGTTAACATAAAGATAAGGAATCTCATGTATTTGTCAGATATTCAGGCAATGAGGATATTTCTTTGATAAACTGAGAGACAGGCATTCCATTTTTACTTGAACAGAATATTTCACCTATTAAATCTTGATTATTACATATGATGAATTTTAAAAGAAGTAATGTGTACTTCAATGCAATGAACATGAACATCAACTGATCTATTTGATGAAGCCATCATAATAGCTTCTGAAAACCCAGAGGACTTAACAGAACATGTGTTTCAGCCTATATATGGGTTTAATAAGAAACCCATATATATATATATACATATATATATATGTATATATATATATATATGGGTTTATATATGGGTTGAATAAGAAACCTTTTACCACAAACAAATGCACACTAATTATAATGAATTCACACATTTACAGATAGATGAAGCCTAAGGCAAATAACTACCCTAAAAGAAGAGCAGATGTAAAAAAAAAAAAAAAGTCACTAAGAGAAAACATCTCAAATTCTGACTTGGAGAGGATCATTAAGAGTCTATTTATTGGGAGAGAGATATACACATTTGTATCTAGAAAGATAAAAATTAAACAATCAATGCTGGGAGAGAATGGATCAAACCAGAAGGCTGCAAACACCCTTTGAGTAAAGCAAAGGCACTGAGGCCATGAGTAGGGCTCGGAGACATGAATGTAGTTGAGTAGAAAGGAGTTTGGTTGCAACTACCTCTGTAATTTAGTGAAAGAAAGAAACAGAAAATGGTAGTTTTATCATCCATAGTCTAGATGAACTGAAGACCAAGATTATTTTATAGAAAAGTTGGAAGAGTTTGGCTCCCCAGAATAAAATGAAGATAAGGAGCAAGATCTTTACCCATGCTTTCTTGAATGAAAAGCTGGGATGGGAATGTGAAGATTCAGCCTTGTGATAAAAGAAATGTTCTTTATTAGGAGAAGCAATCCTCCTGAGTAACTCATCATAGAGTATCAATACTGCAAAGAGAGAAAGGGAACCCGTTTAGTGAGCCAGAAGAGTTGTACCATTAGTAGTTATTCACAAGAAATACAAGGTAAATGAAATGAAACACATTTGCCTGGTGGTTTAGTCCCTGGAAGCTCTGGGGGTCTGGTTGTTTGATATTTTTGTTCTTCCTGTGGGTTGCAGACTAAACCACCAACCAAAGAGTACACATGAAGGGGCCCATGACTCCAGCTGAACATGTAGCAGAGGATGATGGCCTTGTGTGGCATCAATGGGTAGAGAGTCCCTTGGCCCTATGAAGGATTGATGCCACAGTGTAGGGGAATGCTAGGGTGAGGAGGCACTAAGGAGTAGATGGGTGGGGGAGCACCCCTCATAGAAGCAAAGTAAGATGGGTAAGGGGTTTCCAGAGTCTCCTCTGGAATTGTAAAGGGAATAACATTTGAAATGTAAATAAAAAATATCCAATATTTTTTTTAAAAAAATGAAATAAATAAACACATTTGCCAATTTAAAAAATTCAATGAGAGATGAAAACTGGAAACACTGCTTATGTTTCACATACCATAGACTGATTCCTGTGACCAAATGGGGAATTATGTTATGTTACCATTTGTACCTTACTGAACATGTAGGTCCTTCTAATTACATTAATTATCTAGTTCAGTCACACTATTCCAAACATGTTCAAACCAGACAAACTCAATTCAGAGTTGTACTGTGACTTTTCAGGTAGCCCTTTCTGTCCAATTTGGCTTACTTCACACTTGGCCAGGCTTTGATGTTGGCTAGAGTCCTAAAACCTTTTCACAGTTTTGTTTTCAGATGCATATGGAACTGCAATACTGAAGAGCTGAGTGTATCTATTTCAAAAATTAATGGTTCTTTTTGCTAATAGAAATGATGGCAGGTTCTATACCCTCATAAACTCAGAATTTGATAGATATTAAAATTGCCCTTCAAGAGCAAGCCAGAGTGATTTTTAATAACACTATATGATGTCTTAACTCCTTCAGGTTCCCAGCCATCAGCCTTGTCACCACCTGTACAGACAGGATATAGTAAAAACAAAGAGAATTTGGTCAGTTTAGAAACAATGTACTCTAGTTGAGTTCCAATAATCAAAAAGTCTTGTCTTACTATTGTTTACTAGTAACCTAAACTATCAAAACATAGCCACTTAAAACATTAAATTGGGGGTCCACTACAAGTAAGGAAATGAGAATACAAGTTTTAATAAAAATCTTTTTATTTATACAAATTTTAACAACTTATGAGAAGAAAGGAATTGAAAGATAATAGGAATATGGGAAGAAGGTCCAAACCTAGCAGTTTTGCTGCAGAGAAAATTGGTTGTTTTTAAAAGCTGATATGTTGGAGAAAACACATATTTGGCATGTAAATAACAAAATATCATATATCCTATGAAAGATGTATCTTTTATTACTCACTCTAACTGTAACAAATAGCTTTTCTACGGGGTATAGGTTAATTAACCCCATGCTAAGGTAACGGAAAGTGATTTCTCTACATATCAATTCTTAAAGTAGGATATTGACCATGTCTCCCATCCACCAATTGATAAGGGCCTTAAATGCACATATTAGAGAAAGATGGAGACCCTGCTACTGAGCAGAGACTCCCATCTCTACAAAGGTAATTTGTTTTGTTGGAATACAGTCTCATCCAAGTGGTCTTCAAACCACAGTTTTAACTTTATTTGACTGAACATTGTTACCGCCCAGCAGTAACAATAGAGAAGGGTTATTCTAGGAAATGGAGTTAGAAGGAAAAGCAGTGGTAAGAGAGAGTTTTCTGGAATAAGGAGTTGGGAGAAAACAGGGTGGCCAAAATTATACCTGTCCATGTGGAAGGGTTTAAAAAAATTAGACGGGAGTCATGATCACTCAACCATCTTGAATTTAATGATTTCTTTGTTACAAGCCAACAGGTAGAATAGGTGAGGCAAACCCCTCCCACAATTTCGTCAGCATGCCGGCCCAATCAGCAGCTTCTTTGTTCTCTGTAGAGGTGGGACTTCCGATGTAACTGGAACCAGGTTCGAGGTGTGGCAAATAGCAGGAAGTGGGCAGAGAGGTGTGGTTATGAGAGGCAGGCCTCAAGCCAGGAGGGTTACAGAACATTAACAGTAATCCAATTTTAATAGCTCATATAGTCAGGACATACCATTATGCAAGGTATGAAAGCAACAGTGCCTAGGTTGTTATGAGTACATTCTGTTAACCCTGAAGAAAGTTGATAATTAAAATTGTGCCAATCAATAAGTATGTTCCAAAATTTTTAAATAAGTAACCTGTCAAAAAAAGAAAGGAGAAAGGAAGGGAGGAAGAAGAAAGAAGAAAGAAAGAAAGAAAGAAAGAAAGAAAGAAAGAAAGAAAGAAAGAAAGAAAGAAAGACAGACAGAAAGGAAGAGAGAAAGAAAGAAAGAAAGAAAGAAAGAAAGAAAGAAAGAAAGAAAGAAAGAAAGGAAGGAAGGAAGGAAGGAAGAAAATTGCCTCTTACCTCTCCAGCAGCTCTCAATAGTATATAATATTTCATTTGGGGGAGGGATTAATAAATGTCAACTGTCTACACACAGAATGGAAAAAGACTTTTAACAACTTTGCATCCAACAGAAGACTAATACTCAAAATATATAAAGAACTCAAGAAACTAGACATTAACAAACCAAATAGTCCAATAAAATTATAGAGCACGGTGCTAAAAAGACAATTCTCAACAGAGGGATCTCAGTGTCAAGAAACACTTCAATATTTATATCTGTCATGGAATGCAAATCAAAACTACTGTGAGATTCCATCTTATGCCTTCACAATGGCTAAAATCAACAGCACAAGTGATACCTCATGCAAGTGAAGATATGGAGCAAAAGTGACACTCCTTGGTGGGAGTGTAAACTTATATAGCTATTATGTGGTTTCTCAGAAAATTGTGAATCAATCTACCTCAAGACCCAGCTGCATCACTCCTAGGCATTTACTCAAAGGATGTTCTATCCTACCACAAGACACATGTTCAACTATGTTCATTGTGACTTCATTCCAAAAATGCAGAAACTAGAAACAATCTAGATGTTCCTCAGACATTTTAAAACAGTACTATTAAACTGAAAAAAGAAAGAAAAGAAAATGAGTAATGAGTTAGTTGCCTAAGGGTACAAGATTTATATCACTAAGTTCTGAAAGAAGAAACTATTTTCATATGTTCAATATTTCTTTGGGAAAAATATGCCAAATGTAAGCATAAAGATATTCTAAGTATATTGTATTTGATTGTCTTGCATTGTATTGTGTTGTGTTGTATTGTATTACTTGTAATTTAGTTTCAGTATTCCTATTTGAGTATTTTTCCTTTGCAGTTTTCACTGTTCCACTGAATAGTGGAAGAATGAAATATCAGCAATTCAGTAAGGATATTTTCACATATTTTGAAGGACTGAAAATGTGTGACTTCAATTATACACTGTTTAATAAGTAATCAGCACAAATATAAAAAACTACTTCCATTAAAACTGCATTTTCTAATGTTTTAACTGTCTTGGATTAAAATAAACTTACAGCTGTCATGGGAAGAAAATAAGTGCAAAATGGGGAAAACTGCACAAATGATAAGAACTAACAAGAGATTTTCTATTAACTGCATATTTAGACCCTGGAACAAAAGTGGAAAGAGCACAAAGGCAAATTCTGTAAAATATATGTCTTTTCCAGTGTGAATTTATACATTACTAGTCTAAATAAGGAAGTATTTATTAGCAGAACATATTCAGCAATATACACTGATTAGGAATTATGCAAAAATCACATCTTAATGCTTGACTGGGTGTACATACTCTTTTGCCACATCAGCATCCCTAGAAGAGATATTTCTTGCGATTAGAAACAGTATTGGTTTTGTTCTTGCCCCCTGACACATATACAGCAGAGGAATACCTGGTCTGACCTCAATGAGAGAAGATGCACCTAAGCCTTGAGAGACTTGAGGCCCCAGGGAATGGGGAGGTCTGTTGGGATGTGAGGGGTGTGGTGTTGCTTTCCAGCAGCAACGTTAAAATAGTGGGTTACCTGGGAATATGGAGTTAGAAAGAAGAGCAGCATCAAGAGAGAGTTGGGGAAAGGATAGAGTGGCCATAGATATACCTACCCATGAGGAAGGTACCTTAAAACATTAGACAGGAGCCTTTAATACTCAGCCATCTTGAACCCTTTAATGAATCCTTTGTTCCCACCAACAGGTAGAATAAGTCAGGCAAACCACACCCCCAAGTACTTCAGCACGTCAGTCCAATCAGCGACTTCCTATTTACTCTGTGGAGGTGGAGCTTCCGAATATAACTGGAACCAGGTTGGAGACGTGGCAAATAGCAGGAGATGGGCAGAGAGGTGTGGTTATGAAAGGCAGGCCTCAAACCAGGAGGGTAACAGTGTGAGGTTGTGGAGACATTTTCTTGGAGATGGTAGAAGGAATCAGATGAGGACCTGTCAGAGGGCAGAAAGGGGTGGGTGATAATGACTGTAAAAATGATTAAAGATAATTTTTAAAAAAGAAGAAAAATATAGTATTGAATGGTAGAGTGGCTATTGCCTGAAGTTGTTTCTCCATTATTTTCAAAATGTTTTTTAGAAAGTAGAGCCAATCACCATTAATGTTGAGATTAACAAGTTGAAATTAAATAATCCAAACAATTTCATCCACAAGAAATCACCATAACATTTATGTCACCTATTTCCAATCCACTACGATTTATCCAGTCACTTTAAAGTGATTTTGGAATTCCCTGAATGTGGATGATAATGATAATTGTGTAGAGAGAATATCTTACATATCTATGGATGTGGCATTTGTCAGTAATAAATGTGATGGCCTAGAGCATAGGCAGGAAATAGGAAGTGGGATATCCGGGACATAATTCTGGGAGAGTGCTCAGCAAGAGATTTACCCAGCAGGATGTAGTGATATGGACGCATGGTACCTGAGCACAGGTAACATAGCCATGTGGCAGAATGTAGGTTAAAATCATTTTCATTAGAATCTAGGCAGAGAACAGACTAGCTATATGTCCAAGGTATTTGTAAATGTATTTTGATTATGGATCTTATTTCTGGGAGCATGGGACTGGGAGGAAGCTTTCAGACTCCTGTAAAAATTTTAATAATTACATCTTTCAAATATTTTATAACTGAGAGGAAGGGAAGCTGAATCAGTTCGTAAAGTGTCTGTTACACAACTTAAGATTGATCCTCAGCACAAATGCAGAACCTCTCCAAGCATTCAGCAGTGTTTCTCTAAAGTTCTTGTGTGATGGCTACTGATTGCAATTGCCAAAGTGAGGATGAGGATGCATAATTCTTGCTGGCAGAAATGCTAGATGTATCACTGAGGACCAAGTTTGATGAGAGTTTCTGTCTTCATAGAGAAGGTGGAGGAGAGGACAGTAGGACAGTAGGTGATGTGAAAGCTTAAAGGAAGCTTTAGAGAATTGATGGAAGAGTATACAAAAGAAAGGAGTATAAAGGAGCCTATGGGAGAGGCATTAGAAAAAATGAATAAGAAAGAATATTATTTGAAAATGGTAGAATGAAACCTAATACAGTATATAAATTTTTTGAAAATTTAAAATATACAAGCAAAATAATGGTGGAGAGTAATTGAGGAAGATGGCAAGATGGGCTCACATATAAAAAACATGCACACCATAAAAAGAGACATTAGAAGTAAAGTCCAGAGTGAATGAATGCTGAACTCAGAGGCATGCCAACCACAAAGTAGATCTAAAACCCTGAGTAATTTTACTCCAGCTCTCTGACCTCATCAGCTGGTGAATATGCAGTTAGATTAATGGAAAATGCAGCAATATGTAGGGTTTTACTTTTAAATGGTTTCCAGAACCCCAAAAGACTTAAAAGTACATCCTGAAGCCAGCTTGTCCTTTTTATGTCATAGCCAGTCACATTGCAGTAGAGTTTTAGTACACACTCTGTTCAGACTAAGAGCTGCCTCTATGCTCATTACTGTTCTGGCCTTAGATCCCCAACTTTACCACTTACAATAACTATGGTGCTCCCATAATTTTCACACCGGAGCAGCATTTTGATGTTTGATTCTCCTACAAATCTATTCCCACGTCTTTGGCCTCCCCCTTCCTTATACAGTCATAGGCAGACCTTTCTTTTGTCTACTTCTTTGATTGCCGTGTTTTTGAGTCTTTTATTTTCTAGTTTGCTCACTTTCTTTCAGGAGCATGTAGGCACATAGAATGTGAACTGTGTCCTCAATCCAGGTCTTGGAGTTCTTAGGCATTCTAACATGTAAATTCAGCCCAGCATACCCAAGGTCACTGATACTGTTCTTTGTTAACAGTGACATTCCTTTTCTTTTGTAAAAACATTTCTAGTCTGGAATTTTAAGTGAAAACCAGAATCTTTTTTTTCTAGACTCAAATAAGAGAATAATAAAACTTTGCAGCAGATATCAAGTGAAATGTTGAACAGGGCAGTGTGTATGAACTAAATGATCATAAGACTGAAAGTGTGGTCATAACTGGACTCTATTCCCACTTGATTAGCTAAAGGTTCATTCAGTGATTCCATGAACTGTTTGACAAGGGCCTCAGCACACCTCACAGGCTGCAGCAATTCTAGATGAAGAGTTTGTTTCTGCGTTTCAATAAAAAGAACTTTATTGTAATTAGAATGATATAATTTGGGGAGGGGGAGTTGAGACAGGGTTTCTCTGTATAGCCCTGGCTGTCCTGGTACTCACTCTGTAGACCAGGCTGGCCTAGAACTCAGAAATCCACCTGCCTCTGCCTCCCAATTGCTGGGATTAAAGGCATGGACACCACTGCCCAGCTTAATTTTTAAATCTTAAAAAAATATTTTCGAATGAGACTTACATTAATTCTATTATAATCTACCCTAAACCTGAATGATGAGAACACTTTGCCCAAAAGATGGAATAAAGCCTTGAGAAAGAAGAGTCTTAGGTCTGAGACAACCCAACTCCTCCTATTTTTGCTATCCCAAATGCAAAATATGGAGATCCTATTACTAAGTCTGGTAATTTACCTGATCTTATAAGGCAACCTAATATTAGGTTATCAAGTCCCTGCACTGAAATGAAAAGTCTAATTCAGTTTGTCAGTGCTTTACAGAAACTTTAATGATGCATGAAATTTGGAAAAAAAAAAGCTGAGAAAATATGTACACACAAATTTTCCTTGTTTTTCATACTTCCATGATCACAATGTCTTCCTCTGCACCGCATACAGCATCAGCACTTAGATCCTCTCTCCTCTGAAAAGTCAACCTCTTTTTTCTGGCACTTAGGATGGGTTTCAACTAATTGCAAGATTTGAATGTAACACTTGCTCACGAAGACCAATTGCAATTCCTCTCTATCCATCTTTAGTGAAAAATTTTCAAGTGTTAGGTTTAGCCAACTGTAAGACTTCTGATTCTGTCTTTTATGTTCCAGTTGAACATCAGTTTATCCAAAAATTGAGGTGATGTTTACATGTCTCATGTGGTGATTGCAGCCGTTAAATATGCTTTTATAGAAAGAATCTGATTGAATACCTCACGCATTGAAAATGCTTAGTGTAACAGCCCCCTGATCCCATAACTCATTGAGGTTTTTCTTTTTCATAAGTATAGAGATGACCAATAAGTGAGAATACATTATACCCTTTAATAAAACTTAAGACATGCCATAATCATCAAGTTCTGTGACTTAGAAATTCTGTGCTACTAGGAGGGAACCATAAAGATATTTTATTTGTAAATTGTGGTAATGTTATTGATCACTAAATATAAGACTCATAAATCTATGAGAAGAGATTTAGACTGAACTCAATCTTGAAAGGTCTTGGTCTTGGTGTCAAAAGAAGTTCATAGATAAATGAAGCTACTCAAGACTGATGAAATTATAAGGGAGAGGTTAAATGCAATTCACTGGAACAAAGGAGAGAGAGAGACTATGCATTAGCATAAGCCATTGGTAAAGTTCTAGGGAATATGGAAGAAAATCTTGTAGGTAAAATTAGACTGCCTTTATTTGATAACTGATATTTGAGTTCAGCCTCCAACTCTCCATAAAAATCTGGAGAAGGAACAAAGTTTGTCAAGGAGCTTTCTTTTTATTTATTTTTTACTGGATATTTTATTTATTTACATTTCAAACGTTATCCCCTTTTCTGGTTTGCCCTTATCAAACCCCCTATCAAATAACCCCTCCCCGTGCTTCCATATGTGTGCTTCCTCACCCACCCACTAACTCCCACCTCCCCTCCCTGGCATTCCCTATACTGGGGTATCGAGTCTTCACAGGACTAAGAGCCTCTCCTCCTATTGATGCCCTACATAAGCTGCTAGGGCCATGGGTTCTTCCATATGTACTCTTTGGTTGGTATTTAGTTCTTGGGAGCTCTAGGGGATCTGGTTGTTTGACATTGTTGTTCTTCCTATGAATTGCAAAACCTTTCAACTCCTTCAGTCCTTTCTCTAACTCCCTCATTGGGGTTCCTATATTCAGTCCAATGGTCCACCTCTGTATTTGTCAGGCTCTGACAGAGTCTCTCAGGAAACAGCTATATCAGGCTCCTGTCAGCAAGCACTACTTGGCATCAGCAATAGTGTCTGGGTTTGATGTCTGTATATGGGATCGATTTCCCAGGTGGGGCAGTTTCTAGATGGCCTTTCCTTCAGTCTCTGCTCCATTCTTTGTCCCTAGATTTCCTTTAAACAGGAACATTTCTCTCTTAATATGTTTAAGAGGAGTGGGTGGCACCACCCCCTAACTGGGTGCCTTGCCTTGGTCTCTACAGGTTCTAACTCCCCTTTCTTGAGCATTTCAGCTACTCTCATGCCCATCGGGTCCTGGAGCCTCTTGCTTTCCTGGCATCTGGGACTAGCTGGTGACTACCATGAGTTCCCCATCCCCCATTGCTACACACTGTTGTTCAAATTTATGACCCTCTGTTTATCATCCCCATCTCCTTGCATACCTGATCTTGCCAACCCATTTCCCCCTACCCATCCTCTCTTCCTCTCAAGTCTCTCCCATACTTAACCTCTCATGAGTATTTTTGTTCGTACTTTTAAGAAGCATTCACACCCTGGTCTTCCTTTTTCTTGAGCTTCATATGGTATGTGAATTGTATCTTGTGGATTCTGAGCTTTTGGGCTAATATCCACTTACAAGTGAGTGCATACTGTGTCTGTTCTTTTGTGACTGGGTTACCTCACTCATATATTTTCTAGTTCCCTCCATTTGCCTAAAAATTTCAGGAAGTCATTATTTTTAATAGCTGACTAGTACTCCATTGTATAAATATACCACATTTTCTATATCCATTCCTCTGTTGAAGAACACATGCGTTCTTTCCAGATTCTGGCTGTTATATATAAGGCTGCTATGAACACAGTGGAATATGTATCCTTGCTATATGTCAGAGCATTTTTTGGGTATATGTCCTGGGGTGGTATAGCTAGGTCCTCAGGTAGTACTGTGTCTAATTTTCTGAAGAACTGACAGACTGATTTCCAGACTGGTGGTACCAGCTTGCAATTCTATGATCAATGGAGTATTGTTCCTCTTTCTCCACCTCCTCTCCAACATCTGCTATCATCTGAGTTTTTGATCTTTAGCCATTCTGACTTGTGTGAGGTGGAATCTCAGGGTCATTTTGATTTGCATTTCTCTGATCACTAACTTTAGGTGTTTTTCAGCCATTTGGTATTCCTCAGTTAAGAATTGTCTGTTTAGCTCTATTCCCCATTTTTTAATAAGTTATTTTGTTCTCTAGAGTCTAACTTCTTGAGTTCTTTGTATATATTGGATATTAGCCATCTATCAGATGTAGGATTGGTAAAGATCTGTTCCTAATCTGCTGGTTGCCATTTTGTCCTATTGACAATATCCTTTGCCTTACAGAAGCTTTGCAATTTTATGAGATCACATTTGTACATTGATGACAGAGCGTAAGCCATTGGTATTCTGTTCAGGAAATTTTGCCCTATGCCCACATGTTCGAGGCTCTTCACCACTTTCTCTTCTATTAGTTTCAGTGTATATAGTTTTACGTGGAGGTCCTTGATACACTTGGACCTGAGCTTTGTACAAGGACATAAGAATGGATCAATTTCCACTTGTCTACATGCAAAGCAACAGTTGAACCAGCACCATTTGTTGAAAATTATGTGTTTTTTTTCCATTGGATGGTTTTAGCTCCTTTGTCAAAGATCAAGTGACCAAAGGTGTGTGGGTTCATTTCTGGGTCTTCAATTCTGTTCCACTGATCTACCTGGCTGTCACTGTAACAATACCATATAGTTTTCATCACTATTGCTCAGTTATACAGTTTGAGGTCAGGGATGGTGATTCGCACAGAAGTTCTTTTATTATTGAGAAGAGTTTAGCTCTTCTGGGTTTTTGATTATTGCAAATGAATTTGCACATTGGTCTTTCTAACATTATGAAGAATTGAGTGGGAATTTTGATGGGAATTGCATTGAACCTGTAGATGGGTTTCAACAAGATGGCCATTTTTACTATATCAATCTTGCCATTTGGTAAGCAGAGTAGATTTTTCCATCTTCTGAGGTCTTCTTTGATTTCTTTCTTCAGAGACTTAAAAAGTTCTTGTCATACAGATCTTTCACTTGTTTTGTTAGAGTCACACCAAAATATGTTTGTTTGTTTTTTTATTTCTGACTATTATGAAGGTTTCATTTCCATAATTTCTTTCTCAGCCCATTTTTCCTTTGAGGGTATGAAGGCTACTGATCAGTTTGAGTAATGTTATATACACTCACTTTGCTGAAGTTGTTTATCAAGTTTAGGGTTCTCTGGTGGAATTTTTGGGGTCACTAAAGTATACAATCATATCATTTGCAAATCGTGATATTTTGACTTCTTCCTTTCCAATTTGTATCCCTTTGTGCTTCTGTTGTCTAATTGCTCTGACTAGGACTATTGAATAGGTAGGGAGAGAGTGGGCAGTTTTGTCTAGTCCCTTATTTTAATGGGATTGCTTTAAATTTCTCTCCATTTAGTTTGATGTTGGCTACTCATTTGCTGTATATGGGTTTTACTGTTTAGGTATGGGCCTTGAATTTCTGATCTTTCCAAGACTTTTATCATGGACGGGTGTTGAATTTTGTCAAATGCTTTCTCACGATCTAATGAAAAGATTATACTTTTTTCTTTGAGTTTAATTATGTAGTAGATTACATTAATGGATTTCCTTGTACTAAACCATCCCTATATTACTGGGACAAAGCCTACTTGATCACAATGGATGATTATTTTGATGTGCTATTAGATTTGGTTTGTGAGGATTTTATTGAGTATTTTTACATTGATATTCCTAAGGGAAATTGGTCTGAAGTTCTTTCTTTGATGGGTCTTTGTGTGGTTTAGGTATTAGCATAATGGTTGGCTTCATAGAATGAACTTGGCAGTATTCCTTCTGTTTCTATTTTATAATAGTTTGAAGAGTATTGGTATTAGTTATTCTTTGAAGGTCTGATAGAATTCTGCACTAAACCCATCTGGTCTTGGGCTTTTTTTGGTTAGGAGACTATTAATGACTCCTATTTCTTTAGGGGTTATGGTACTGTTTTGATCATTTATCTGATCCTGATTTAACTTTGGCACCTGGTATCTGCCTAGAAAATTGTCCATTTCATCAATATTTTCCATTTTTTTGAGTATAGCATCTGATGATTTTTTGGATTTCCTCAGATTCTGTTGTTATGTCTCTTTTCATTTCTGACTTTTGTTAAATTGGATACTACTTCTGTGCCCTCTGGTTAGTATGGCTAAGGGTTCATCTATCTTGTTGATTTTCTCAAAGAATCAGCTCCTAGTTTTGTTGTTTCTTTGAGTAGTTCCTTTTATTTCTCCTTGGTTGATTTGAGCCACAAATTTGATTATTCCCTGCCATGTACTCTTCTTGAGTGTATTTGCTTCTGTTTGCTCTAGAGCTTTCAGATGTGCTGTCAAGCTGCTAGTATATGCTCTCTCATTTATTTTTGGAAACATCCAGATCTATGAGTATTTCTCTTAGTACATCTTTTATTATGTCCCATAATTTTGTGTATGTTGTGCCTTCATTTTCAATAAATTCTAAAAAGTCTTTAAATTATTTCTTTATTTCTTCCTTGACCAAGTTATCAATGAGTAGAGTGGTGTTCAGCTTCCCTGTCTTTGTGGATTTTATCTTATTTTTTGTTAGAATTTAAGACCAGCCTTAGTCATTTGTGATCTGTTAGGGTGCATGGGATTATTTTAATCTTGTAACTGTTGAGGCCTGTTTTGTGACTGATTATATGGTCAGTTTTGGATAAGGTACCATGATGTGCTGAGAAGTAGCTATATTCCTTTGTTTTAGGATGAAATATTCTATACATATATGTTAAATCCATTTGGTTCATAACTTCTGTTAGTTTCACCTGTGTCTCTGTTTATTTTGTTTCCATGATCTGTTGATTGATGAGAATGGGGTGTTGAAGTCTACCACTATTATTGTGTGAGGTGCAATGTGTGCTTTGTGCTTTAGTAAAGTGTCTCTTATGAATGTGAGTACCCTTGCATTTGAAGCATAAATGATCAGAATTAAGAGTTAATCTTGGTAGATATTGTCTTTGATGAGTATGAAGTGTCCTTCCTTAACTTTTTTTGATAACTTTTGGTTGAAAGTCAATTTTATTTGATATTAGAATGACTACTCCAGCTTGTTTCTTGGGACCATTTGCTTGGAAAAATGTTTCCCATTCTTTTATTCTGAGGTAGTTTCTGTCTTTGTCACTGAAGTGCATTTCCTATATGTAGCAAAATGCTGGGTCCTGTTTATGTATCCAGTCTGTTAGTCTATATCTTTTATTGGAAAATTGAGTCCAATCATGTCAAGAGACATTAAAGAAAAGTGATTGCTGCTTCCTGTTACTTTTGTTTTTAAAGGGGGAATTATGTTTGTGTGGCTATCTCCTTTTGGGTTTTTTGAAAGAAGATTACTTTCTTGCTTTTTCTAGGGTATCATTTCCATTCTTGTGTTGAAGTTTTCCATCAATTATCCTTTGTAGGGCTGGATTTGTGGAAAGATATTGTGTAAATTTGTTTTTTTTT
>NW_022196909.1:56205872-56224288 GCF_008632895.1 Mastomys coucha | reverse complement strand
ATCTTGGTTTCTCTATCCATGAAATTGAGAATTTTGCTGCTTATAGTAGCCTGGGCTGGCATTTGTATTCTCTTAGGATCTGTATGACTTCTGCCCATGATCTTCTGGCTTTTATAGTGTCTGGTGAGAAGTCTGGTATTATTCTGGCAGGTGTCCCTTTATATGTTACTTCACCTTTTTTCTCTTATTGCTTTTAATATTCTTTCATTGTTTTGTGAACTTGATGTTTTGATTATTATGTGACAGGAGGAATTTCTTTTCTGGTCCAGTCTATTTGGAGTTCTGTAGGCTTCTTGTATGTTCACAGGCATCTCTGTCTTTAGGTTAGGTAAGTTTTCTTCTATAATTTTGTTGAAAATTACTGACCCATTAAGTTGGGAATCTTCACTGTCTATACCTATTTTCCATAGGTTTGGTCTTCTCATTGTACCCTGGATTTCTTTGATGTTTAGGGTTAGGAGTTTTTTGGAATTTGCATTTTCCTTGCCTGTTGTGTTAGTGTTTTCCATGCTGTATTCTGCAGCTGAGATTCTCACTTCTATCTTTTGCATTTTGTTGATGATGCCTGCATCTATGACTCCTGATCTTTTTCTTAGGTTTTCTATATTCAGAGTTGTCTCCCTCTGACTTCTTTATTGTTTCTATTTCTGTTTTTATATCCTAGATGGCTTTGTTCAATTCCTTCATCTGTTTGATTTTATTTTCCTGTAAGTCTTTAAGGGAATTTGTGTTTCCTTTTTAAGAGCTTCTAACTGTTTACATTTGTTCTCCTGTATTTATGTCTTTTTTAAAGTCCTCTATCATCATCATGATGTGTGATGTTAAATTTGAATCTTGATTTTCTGGTATGCTGGGGTACTCAGCACTTGCTGTAGTTAGAGAACTGGGTTCTAATGATTTCATGTAGCCTCAGTTTCTGTTGCTTAGGTTATTGGGCTTACCTCTTGCCATCTGGTCAGGTCTGGTGTAAGTTGGTCTTGATGTCTCTGACTGGAGCCTCTCCTATGAACCTGTGAGCCTGTGGCCTTAGATGTGTCAGCACTCCTGGCAGACAAGTTTTTCTCTTGGGGGTTTTGGATGTAGAGAGCTGTGTTACAGGATTAGCTCTGAGGCACATAGAAACTGGAAGGATCCTGTCCCAGGCTGTTCCATTGTTCTTGTGCCCTGTGGTCTCCTGGCAGGTCCTTCTTTGGCCAGTTATTGGAGCAAAAGTGATGGCTTACCTTTGAAGTTAGGAGTAACAGCACTCCATGGAGTCCAGCTTTCTCTGGGATGGATGTGAGCACAGAGATCTGTGCCAGAAGATGAGCTCTGGGGTAAGATTTCTTTTTAAAATAAATATTCGCTTCTAAGTACCTAAGAAAAAAGAAATTGTGTTTTTAATATTAGTTGAAGCCTGGGAGTTTCTATATCAAAAAGAAAGAATTTGCAATTGCAAATTTTCTAAAATAGGCATCTAAGAAAAGGGAGGCCAGGAAGATTCAGTCAAGTAATACATATATCTAAAATGTCAGCCAGAAGGGATACTTAATATTGTCTTAGTCAAGGATATATTAAGAAGCATAACTACTTTGAGGGTGCTCCCTCTTAAGAACAGACATAACGAACACTGTCTCAGATCCTACGTCAGAGACTTGTATTTATTTTTTTTCAATTCTAATAGAATGTCGCATTCATTCAGAAAGTTTGAGGTCACTGTATTAGATGCTGTTCTCAGATAGGACCAAAGATAAACAGATTCATTAGCTGGAGTATAAGTTTCATTGCCATATTCAATAAAATGAAAGAGATTAAATAAAATAATGTGTTAAATCATTTATCTTGATTTTAACTAAATAATTTTGTAGAATTATCATTACACAATAAAATAGAAATCAAAATAGAGGAGGTTAACTTTATACTAAGGGATAGTATAAAGAACACCTGTATTTTAAAAAAACTAAATAAAAGGGAATGACTAGCTCTTTGTGACACAACCATATTTACGTACTCATTTGAGAAAACTATACAGAGATTAATGGAAAGTTAATGAAGGAATGCATGTCATATACTTACCATGGTAGTGCCTTAAAATAAAATGCCATCAATAATTGGCTTGAATCAGTTACTATCTAAAGCATTCTTATAACTTTATTTTCCCCTTGAAATAACTTACACTCTTCTCAGCTGTCTATACTGAGCTTACTAATAGAATTTTGTTTGATATCTTTAATGATTACTTCTAGAGTTGGTGCTAGAGAGGTGAATGGTAGCCCAATGGGTAAAGAGCTTGCCCCCAAGTATAAGGACTAAAACTGTAAATAAAGTCCCTGTGCAATTGTCCCTTGAGTATGGTAGCCTGCCTGCAGCCTAGCTCTTTTTAGGTGTATAAACAAGGATCCCAGGAACATGATGACTAGATACATGTTTAGAATCAGTGAACTCTGACTGCAAATTAGAAATCTTACCTCAGTAAAATAAAGTGGAATGAAATTGGTTACAAAACCCAAAGTCAACATCTCCCCTCCACATGTATACACATGTATGTATGTACAAACACTCAAGAAAATATGCACACAAACACACACAAGCACTCACACACACACACTAACACACAAACAAAAACACTGCACATATGCATATGAAAAAAAGTTGATAATAATTCTATTACAAATATTCTGTGTTAAAATAAGGCTGTGATGAAGTAGTTATAAGATTTTATTTTTGAGCTGGATCACTCTTTGGGCCTGTCTCTGGACCGTCTTTTCTTCAGGCTCCTCTCTATTTCCATCCTTGTAATTCTTTCAGACAGGAGCAATTGTTGGTCAGAGCTGTGACTATGGGATGGCCCCCTCCCTCATTTGATGCCCTGTCTTCCTTTTGGATGTAGGCTCTATATGTTCCCTCTCCCTACTGTCAGGCAATTCATCTAAGGTCCCTCCCTGTGAGTCCTGAGAGTCTCTTACCTTCCTGGTCTCTGGTGCATTCTGGAGGGTCCTCCCAACCTCCTACCTCCTGAAGTTGCCTGTGTCCTTTCTTTCTGCTGGCCCTCAGGGTCCTTTTTCCTCAACCAATACCAGGTCAGGTTCCCCTCTCACCCCCCTGCCCCCCCCCACGTGCACTTTCCCTTCCCACCCAGGTTTCTCCCTCCTTCCCCACTTGTTATTGCTTTCTTCTCCCTGACAAGTTGGACAGAGGAGTCCTCAATCGGGCACTTCAGCTTGTTGACCTTTTTGAGTTCTGTGGATTGCATCTTGGGTATTCTGTACTTTTTTTCAAGCTAATATCCACTTATTAGTGAGTACATACCATGCATGTCCTTTTGGGTCTGAGTTACCTCACTCGGGTTGATATTTTCTAGTTCTATCCATTTGCTTGCAAAACTCAGATGTCCTCATTCCTAATAACTGAGTAGTATTCCATTGTGTAAATGAACCACATTTTCTGTATCCATTCTTCTGCTGTTGGACATCTGGGTTGTTTCCAACTTCTGGCTATCACACACACAAAAAAAGGCTGCTATGAACATAGTGGAACACATTCCTCTACTTCTGTATTAGGTACTGTCAGCCTCTCATGAGACAGCTATATCAGGTTCTTGTCAGCCAGCACTTGCTGGCATCCACAATAGTGTTTAGATTTGATTATTGAATATGGGAAGGATTCACAGGTGGAGCAGCCTCTGGATTGTCCTTCCTTCAGTCTCTACTCCATAGTTAGTCTCTGCAACTCCTTCCATGGGTATTTTGTTCCCCCCTTTTAAGAAGGAATGAAATGTCCACATTTTGGTCTTCCTTCTTCTTGAGTTTCTTGTGGTTTGTGGATTGTGCTTTGTGAATTCTGATCTTCTGAATTAATATCCATTTATCAGAGAGTGCATGCCATGTGTGTTCTTTTGTGATTGGGTTACCTCACTCAGGATGATATTTTATAGTTCCAACCATTTGTCTGAGAATTTCATGAATTCATTGTTTTTAATAGCTGAGTAGTACTTCATTGTGTAGATGTATCACATTTTTTGTGTCCATTACTATGTTGAGGGACATATGGATTCATTCCAGCTTCTGGCTATTATAAATAAGACTGCTATAAACATAGTGGAGCATGTGTCCTTATTACAGGTTGGAGCATCTTCTGGGTATAGCTGGGTCTTCTGGTAATACTATGTCCAATTTCCAGAGGAACCACCAAACTGATTTCCAGAGTAGTTGTTCCAGCTTGCAATCCGACCAGCAATAAAGGAGTGTTCCTCTTTCTCCACGACCTTTGCAGCATCTGCTGTCACCTGAGTTTTTCATCCTAGGCATTCTGACTGGTGTGAGGTGGAATCTCAGGGTTGTTTTGATTTGCATTTCCCTGATGACTAAGGATGTTGAACATTTCTTTAGGTGCTTCTCAGACATTCGGTATTCCTCAGTTGAGAATTCTTTGTTTAGCTCTGTACCTTATTTTTTTAATAGGGTTATTTGATTCTCTGGAGTCTAGCTTCTTGAATTCTTTGTGTGTATTGGATATTAGCCCTCTATCAGATATAGGATTGGTAAAGATCTCACAATTTGTTAGTTGCCATTTTATCCTATTGACAGTGTCCTTTGCCTTACAGAAGCTTTGCAATTTTATGAGGTCTCATTTGTCAATTCTTGATCTTAGATCATAAGCTGTTGGTGTTCTGTTCAGGAAATTTTCTCCTGTGTCCATGTGCTTGAGGCTCTTCCCCCATTTCTTTTTTATTAGTTTCAGTGTATCGGGTTTTATGTGGATGTCCTTGATCCACTTGGATTTTAGCTTTGTACAAGGATATAGGAATGGATCAATTTGTATTCTTCTACATGCTAACCTTCATTTGAGCCAGCACCATTTGTTGAAAATGCTGTCTTCTTTTCCACTGGTTTTAGCTCCTTTGTCAAAGAATAAGTGACCATAGCTGTGTGGGTTCATTTCTGGGTCTTCAATTTTATTCCATTGTTCCACCTACCTGTCACTGTACTAATACTGTGCAATTTTTATCACAATTGCTCTGTAGTATAGCTTATGATCAGGGATGGTGATTCCACCAGAGGTTCTTTTATTGTTGAAAATAGTTTTTGCCACCCTAGGTTTTTTGTCATTCCAGATCAATTTGCAAATTGTTCTTTTTAAGTCTGTGAAAAATTGAGTTGGAAATTTGATGGGGATTGTATTCAAACTTCCAATTCAATTCTACAGTTCATATATTGTAGTACTCACATGTGTTTTCTTGACATTTCTTTGAAAATATCTCTAAAATCTTTCAATTCCCTTTTGCTGAGCTTTTAGTAAACTCCATCTTAGTAAAGAAACGTCAACTTTTCATCAGTTTCCACTCTATCGGATTAGTTAACTTGTATGTTAAATAAAAGTTTCTTTATCTGCTTCTTGCTCCCCAGTTCCCACATTCCAGAACCATTCATGCAACCACTAGGATCAATTCCTTTGTCTCAATTCTTTTGAAATCATTAAAATTGGCCAATAGTCACTAAGCCTATAGGAGTAGAGCTAACTGTACCTACTGTCCTTGTGTAAGCTATTTTGCATGCTTGCAATGTGCTTAGTGACCCAGAACTCTCTCAGGTCTCTTTAGAACTTCAGGTGGCAAGCATCACTGCTTTGTAACTATATCAGAGGTTTGTCTTTGATTTACTAAGGCTCTTTTGTGTGCTCTTCTTCCACTGAAAGAGTCATAATGTATCACACATTTGGGCTGACATATATTGATTGTCTATTTTCTTTCTCTCTGCTTTGTGAACTTTCTGATTCATCATACAAAAGGTAGTTGTTTGTTAGGATCATGACATGTGGGTATTGTGTTATAAGATATTGTCTGAACCTTCTGTTTGAAATAGTTGTCTATGACACTGCTTTACTGGGGTCTTAGGTATTATTGCAGCATTGTCATTTGTAGATCAAGAGCAAGGTTCCCTGATTGATTTTTTTTTTATGGTGTAGAATGGTTTTCACATTCATTTGGAAATAACAGATATTTGTAGCCATGTTCTAGGTTTTCAAGGTCACTGATGCATACATAATGCTATTACTCTAAGGAGGCAACTGTGACTGAGATTCTGATCCATGTCCTCTAGAGATTTCTTAGTGAATAATGAGAGGAGGATAATTGTTACTAATGTAAAACTTGGAAAAGTGAGCAGCTACTAGCTCTAACACACGCTGAATACTTACTTTATAACTCACCTACTCAGACTACATCCCAGAAGGATATTTTTGGAAGACCTTATCCCTGTGAGCTCTGGGCTGACCTTGAGGCTCATTTTTATTCTTTGCTGTTACATGTCTTGGCTTAAGCCATGGCAGTGTTGTGGTGTTTGTAGAGACCAAGAATGATGTGAAGTTGTCTGCTTTTACAGTCTGACATTGTCTAAGGGCCTGGGCTTTATTTACAGATAAAGCATTGATAAAGGATGTTTCTGCCTTAGCTTCCATTACTTTGCCATTTACTACCTTTTTATGTCATAGATTTCATGAAGAAAACCATTAAAACAAACAACAATAAACAGCCTAGGAAACTTTCTGCCACATATTATTTTTGGTCTCAAAAAATTTCTTGGAAGTTAGTTTTTCTACTTTTCTCCACCTCCTAAAAACATAAAAAAATTCCTTGAGAATTCCATACTAAGTATTTGATCATGTTTACCCATAATTCTTTCCAGACACAGTCTCTTTCCCATTTCCTTCCTTCCTATAAAACATTGTATTGCTCCCAATCAAGGCTAATCTGTGATTCCCAAATACTATTAAATTTGTGAGCTTCTACTAGAATGTAGTTGACATATTGATGGTTATACTTTCAGTGAAAACTGGCTTGCTCTATACCAGCAAGTAAAAATTACCAACAACTCCTTGGCCAGGTGTGGAACTTCATGTTCAATCCCTTTTTTTGTACTGGGATTATGATTAGTTTAGGCTTATACAAGTTTTTTACATGGTATAACAACCTCTATGAATTCATATGGGCAGCTGCATGCTGTGTCCTGTAGAACGACAATTTTTTTTTCAGTCATCTACTACCTGTGATGGCTTTCTTATTCTTTTGCTCCATCTTCTACAATAATCCCTGAACCTTTCAGGGGTTAGGGTGATACATATATCCCATTTTAGGGTTTGATAATCTTTAGTCTCTTATAATTTGCATCTTGACCATTTGTGTTCTTTGTGTTGATCATCATTTGTTGAAAGCAGGAACTTCTGTGATGAAGGCTGAGATATGCTTAAGTCTAAAGGTATAACAAAAGCTTATTTGAAGTTGGTTTGGAACTATGGCATTTAGCAGAATAATAGTGGTAAGTTCTCTCTTAGTGTCTATGATAAGTCTTGTCATAAGTTCACAATAATTGTACCATGTATGTGTATCATCTTGTGGAGAGGGCTTTGAATTCAGCCAGTAAATGATTAGTTACCTAGTCATTTGTGCCACTGTTGCTACAGGGTGCATATTTTGCCAGTACAATGGTGACTTTTAACCCATTTTTCCTATGTAATATTCAGAGATTCTATTTTTCCTTAGCAAGAACAGGGTGAAGAATGCATTTTCAGGCTGGTAGTGAAATTGCTCACAGAATACTTATAATAATTTAATTTGATTACAGTTTCAACCTTTCCAAAGCATCTAAGCATAATAAATATGTAAGTCTAACGTGCCATGTGCAAAGAGCCAAGAATCTCAAGGTAATCTTTATTTTATCTAATTGGTTTCTGTTTCTGTATTTGAAAAGATACTAAAGGTACCACAATAGTGCTAAGTACATCACCCAGCATTTCTGAAGCAAGCAGGAACTGGAAAGGCAGAATGGTTCAGTTGTAATGCTGAATGCTGTCAACTCTGATAACCCAAGTTAAATTTCTGTAACCCACATGGTAGACAAATAAGAGTAAATTGTGCTGTGACCTTCAACGGATATGTTATGAGTACACACACACACACACACACACACACACACTCATATACCCACCCACCTAGCCCCGACACACACTTACGTAGTCAACAACACGATAATTTGAAAAAATATAAAAAGCAGTTTATTATTTATTTAGCCATATAACTTAATCACTAAACTTAAAATGTTAATGGTGATCAGTAATACCATTACCTATCCTGATCTTGAGTTACATTTTCCCAGTTATTCAAGTATCCATCAAAATTGTTTTCCTCATTCCAAAACCCAAACACATTCACTTATAGCAAATCACTTTTCACATCATTTTATGTGAATGACTAATCTGAATATTTCTCAGTTCTTCTTTCTTTTCATGTATGTTGTAGCAATACCACCCAGGTACTTTTTTTATACTCTTATATTAACTAACATTTACTGATATATCTTCCTGACTGGATTCACAGGCTGCACTTTAGTAGACTTACGAGAGAAACATTAAGCATTCTACACTGTGTTAGAGAATAAGGTGTTGTATGCTCTAGTAGTGATGGTATTTTGATCCCCTTGATTGAGTTGGCTGTTCCACCAGTTTGGTACTTTAAATCTTCCCTCGGTTCTTTCCTTCTTACATTTTGTGCACTGCTTTCTTCTGTAGCACTTAGTATTCTTCTTCATGTGTGTCCTGTATAGGAACCACCCAAGAATGCGGGCAGAGTTCCCATGCTACTTTTGTAGCTGCTTCCCTGCGACTTGTTTCCTGTTTGCTTTACCAGATTTCCAGCAACTTCAAGATTCCCAACCTTCTCTTCTACCTCTGACTCTGAGACCCTAGGTTTGCCTCACAAAACCTTTCTGCATGTTAATAAAAATGTTATCACTTAATGAGAAATAAAGTACAATCTTTATTGTTTCTATGCAATAAAGATTTATTGCATAAATCGTTTATGGTTTTATATTTTTTGAGAATTTTATACATAATCCCTTGATCATGTTCTTTCCTCTTAAAATTCCTCCTAGACATTTTCTTACTTCCCTCCCAAACAAACTTCATGTTCTTTCTAAAAATAAACAAATTAAAGCAAAAACAAAAAACATAATCAAACCAAAAATAAAGCAAAGAAATACATGTCACATGTACATGTACATACACACACACACACACACACTCATATATGTAAGAACACACAAAAAGATACTTATATGTCTATTGGGTGATCCTCAGAGCTGGAAGATAAAGAGCTATTATTGAAGACATCATAAACTTCAGACATAGGTCCTAGAATCACACATACACACATGCACGCACACATACACACATACACAAACACACACACTATAGATTCTGATCTATGTTGGCTAACATATATGTTTATTCACATTATTTTATTCAAGAGTTTGAATTACCTTTCGCTTCCATTCTGGTGTTTTGCATTTTATAATGCATGCCATCATTTATTTTAACAGCTTATTCTGGATTATAATAGTCATGGCAAAAATAGTTGTTTTAGATGTTGTATTGTCTAGATGTCTTCAAAACTAATTTTTCTCATCTAGAATGTTTTATGGAAAAAAAAATAATGTAAGTACACAAAGAATTCTCATTTTGGTGACCTAAATTCTTCCAGAACTCTAGCTTACCATTTTTTGACTATGTTAATAACTAGATACTCACTGGAATTTGCAGCTATCTGCACTACAATGTCCTGTGCTGTCTTGTCAATATGACAGACACCTAGGTTCTGCTCTAGTGTGTGGGATGTGATATCTGGGTTTGGGTCTGATACCTTTGCTTACTTATGAATTTCCAAATGATATTATATTACCCAAGTGAGAGAGGCACTGCCATAACAGCATTCATCAGAATATGTCACCAAATAGGATCACAGAGGATTGATTTATAATTACCAGACTTTGTCCTAGCTGATGAGACCTATGAAGCCGCCATCTATGAAATGAGAAACAAACTTGATTTCCCACAGGTTTAGACTATCTCTTTCCTAGTCATCACACTTGACAGAAGCTGTTCGAAATCTGCAAGGCCTCTGTCTTGGCATTTGAAAGCTGCTTTCAAAGGTTTCCAACTGTGTTTGCAAATTGAAGCCCCAGTTTGCTCAGATCATGTGGACAGCTTCAGTGCTTCTGAGAAACTCAGTGCATTATAAAATTATTTCAGCCTTTGAAGCGCATTTCTTCCATTTTACCAGAGACTTAGGCAAATACAGTGCAGTTACAGACCAAGATCCTTTATCAAATACTACTACTACTACTACTACTACTACCACTACTACTACTACTACTACTACTACTACTAATAATAATAATAATAATAATAATAAGAAGAAGAAGAAGAAGAAGAAGAAGAAGAACAGCATCAAAAACCACATGACTAAGAGTTAGAAAGATAGCCAATTTATTATTGGCTATCAATGTTTCAGAAATGATCTGCCTCTTGGAAAAGCATTTTTAATGGGCTATGGGCTATGAACTACCAAAACTTTTTAGGGATAACAGACTATTTTTCTTTTGATGACATTAAGTTTATAGTATCAAACCCTATTTTTGGAAGGGTTATTATTCAAGAACACCCTCAGTTATCCTTGCTTTTCTATTCTCTTAAAATATTCTGGGACATTTTCTCTGAACTTAATTCTGAAGTTCTCTGAACTTGAGTGATACTTAAGTAGGAAAAAAAAAACACAAACAGCTGTATTCTGAATGCTATTTATTTTATTTGGTTCCTTTTTAATTTCTTTTAAAATTATATTTTATGGTTTAAAATATTTTTTAAATTTAAGTATAATTTGATCATATTCTTCCTCCCCAAATTCTTCTGCACCCTCTCTTCCTCACTACCTCCAAACTTTAAAATCTTCAAAACAGATCAAAGAAAGAAACAATACAACAACAAAACCCCCTAAAACCATGAAAACAAACTAAAACAACACCCAAAAGGAAGGCCAAAACAAAACAAAAGAAAAGCACATAAAAAACTATCAAGTTCACTTAATGTTGAACATGTTGAAGCCTGAACATGAGATCTGTTGTTGAGTGATTGATATACCCAGTCTCCCTTCATTGAGAAAATTGGTTCTGTACTGTATTGATAATAGGGCAATGGAAAGATGAAACTATGGAGTTTTACTTTGATAATATCATGACACAAACAGCAGCCTGGTATTAATCTATAATTTTAGGTTTTATTGAAGTTCTTATTGTTGATAACACCAATGCTGTATTTTAAAACTTGTTTATTTATGCCATAACCCTGTGGCATTCTGCCAATATACATGATTATGATAATTTATTCCATTCTTTAGTCTATCTAAGAAGAATTATTTTATAATGAAAAATTTAAATTACATCATTCTAAAAACCTTAAATAAAATTTCAATAGTAATGATGTTTTACATTTAATTATTTGCTGCATGTGACTTTTAAATAAAGAAAAATATTTATTAAATACATAAATACTCGTAGCTGCTATGAAGAAGGAAGAAGAAATTTGTATTGAACAGGAAGCTTTCAGTAAAAAGTAGCTTGTTATTAATTCATTAACAATTGTGAAGGCATACATCTTCTCATATAAGAATTGGAAATGCAATGCAATGGAAGAATATTATTAGCTAATAACCACCTTTAATGAATCAGTTTATTCTTTATTAGATTCTGTCAACCTCATTCACATTTGCAATGGAAGTACCACTATTCCAGGTAACACACAGTACCCTTACATGACTTTACAACTGAACAAGAGGGACTAGATTGTCCTTAATTGTGGTCTGTGGGGGTGGGGCAGGGAGTAAGATTCCATCAACTTCTTCCTTTCACAGATCTTTATTTATTCTTTCCAGTTTGTTTTTAGAGTCAAGGTTCCACTCGGTAGCTTAAGACAGGCTGGAACTCACTATAGAGCTCAGATTGGTTCAAAACTCTTTGCAGCCCTCTTGATTCTGCTTTTGATTGGCTGGATTACTAAATAGGAGATATGCCTATCATTTCTGAGATTGAATAAGGTTCTTTTATTGGGATTATATTATGTTCCAATGCTCTAACTGCCAGGAAAGCTGCAAGGGGTGGATCAGAAATTTCTAGCCTATAGAAGGAACAAGAGCTCTACCAACCAGGGAGACATGCACAGTGTGTATAGAAGTGGATAATACTAATTATGCTAAAGGACTACATTTAAAGTATTTCAGTAGTAAGTAGTTTAGCACTGTTAGGTTATTTGTTGACTATTTCAAATTGAATCATCTCAATGTATGAAATCAATGTATCTAACATTCTATCTACCTCCATATGTTTGATTAAGACTCTAGAGAGATAGATATGAGTCTTTAAGCACAGAATATTCTTTCTTATGCACAGGAAACAGTAATAAAATAGAGCCAAGGGATAATAACCACAACATTGTTTTTATTGTGCCATCCATCTCTCTAGCTATTTACCTATCTGTTTGTCTGTCTGCCTTAGTCAGAGTTCTAGTACTGTGGGATTATACCATGACCATAGTAAATCTTATAAAGGAAAGCATCTAATTGAAATTTGCTTACAGATTCAGAGGTTTCATTCATTATCAGCATGGCAGGAAGCATGGTAACAGGCAGGCAGACATGGTACAGGAGGTGCTCAGATTTCTACACCCAGACCCACATGCAGAAGGAAGAGAGAAAGAGCCACTAGGCCTGACTTGGGCTTCTGAAAACCTAAAACATATCCCCAGTGACACATTTCCTTAAACAATGCCATACTCACTCCAAGAAAGTTTGATCTCTTAATCTCTTTCAAATATCACCAGTCCTTAATACCCAAGCATTTCAAATATTTGAGCCTATGAGGCCATTCCTATTCAAACCACCATATCACATACACTGTCTCCAGAGGTTTGTAGACATAGAATAATGCAAAAATACCTTAAGTCCAACTTCAAAAGTCAAGACTATAAGGTTTTCAACACTTTAAAAATCCAAACAGCAAAAGTTTCAAGACTCAAAGCAATCTCTTATTTGTAATTCTCTGTAAAATCAAAAGGACAAAACACAAACAAACAAATGAAACAGATCACATAGTTTCATACTTTCATTGTACAATGGCACAGACAGAATATGCATTATCATTCCAAAAGGGAGGGATGGGTATATAGTGAGGAAATCATGGATCACACTAGACTTAAAACCATGAGGGCAAATTCCAAAATCTACACTTCTATATCTGACGTTAAAGAACTCTACAGGTCTCTGTTCTTTTCTATGTTGTTGTTGTTGACTGTAACACATGTCCTTCTCTTGGACTGTTTTTACTCCAGCTTTTTTTTTGCAAATAAGCCATGTCTCTGTCATCTCCATCATGTTGGAAGCTCCAAGGCAATTTAGGCTCTACCTTCACAGCTTCATGAAAGGACTTCCAGAGGCCTCCATGTAGGGACACATATCTGTCCTCAGTGCCTTTTCTTAGTCATGGAGGGACATTTTATGACCCCATTCATTTATCCTTGACTCTAAAAACAGAACCATGTGGCCAAAGCTGACAAGTTCTGCTGATTACTGGGCTGGACCATGGATCCCACTTTCATGTAATTATACCTAGATCAGCTTTTGGTTTTGATGTTTTCTTTCACTAATTAAGATTTTCTTTAGTTTATTTTCACAAGTTGGAAACATAGCTAGGTGTGAACTTGTCCTGAGATTACCACTACCATTATTCAATTATTCAGACAACAGGCCCTGAGTCCCACTGGAGAAACAAGCACCAGTCAGAGACAGCAAGACCAACTAACACCAGAGGTAACCAGATGCCCAGACACAAGCACAAGAATCTATGCAACAGAAAACAAGGACACTTGGCATCATCAGAGCCCAGTTTTCCCAGCACAGCAAGTCCTGGATACCACAGTATACCACAAAAGCAAGATTTGGATTTAAACTCACATCTCATAATGATGATAGAGGACTTTAAGAAGAACATAAATAATTCCCTTAAAGAAATACAGGAGATCAGAGGTAAACAGGTAGAAGCCCTTAAAGAGGAAACACAAATTCCTTTAAAGAATTACAGAAAAACACAAGCAAACAGGTGTCAGAATAGAACAAAACCATCTAGGATCTAAAAATGAAAATAAAAACAATAAAGAAATTACAAAGGGAGACAACCCTGGAGATAGAAAATCTACAAAAGACATCAAGAATCATTGATGCAAGCATCACCAACAGAATACAAGAAATAGAAGAGAGAATTTCAGGTGCAAAAGATTCCATAAAAAATATGCACACAATAGTCAAAGAAAATGCAAAAAGCTCCTAACTCAAAACATCAAAGATATCCAAGACACAAAAAGAAGACCAAACCTAAAGATAATAGATGTAGAAGACAGTGAAGATTTCCAACTTAAAGAACCAGTAAATAACTTCAACAAAATTATAGAAGAAAACTTCCCTAACCTAAATAAAGAGATATCCATAAACATACAAGAAGCCTATAAAACTCCATATAGACTGGACCAGAAAAGAACTATCCCCTGGCCACATTATAATCAAAACACCAAATGCACAAGATAAAGAAAGAATACTAAAAGCAGTAAAGGAAAAATGTCAAATAACATATAAAGGTAGACCTATGAGAATTACAACAGACTTCTCATCAGAGACTATGAAAACTAGAAGATCCTGGGCAGATGTCATACAGACTCTGAGAGAACACAAATGCCAGCCCAGGCTTCTATACCCAGCAAAACTTTCAATTACCATAGATGGAGAAACCAAGGTATTCCATGACAAAACCAAATGCACATAGTACCTTTCCACAAATCTAGCCTTTCAAAGGATAATAAAAGGAAAATTCCAACTCAAGGAGGGAAAATATACAATAGAAATAGCAAGAAAATGATCTTCTTTTAACAAACCAAAAAGAAGATAGCCGAATAGACATAATTGTACCTCTAACAACAAAAATAACAGGAAGCAACAATAACTTTTCCTTAATATTAATGGACACAATTCCCCAATAAAGACATAGGCTAGACATAGATAAGTAAATAGAACCCAGCATTTTGTTGCATACAGGAAATATAGACAAAGACAGACTCTACTTCAGAGTAAAAGGCTGGAGTAGCCATTCTAATATTAAATAAAATTGACTTCCAACTAAAAGTTATCTAAAAAGTTAAAGAAGGATACTTCATACCTGTGGTCTCTCTCCCCTCTGCTCACATGCTGAAAGAGGCTGCCCACCTGTGGAGCAAAACACTGACTGCAACTCCTGAGATCAAAGACTGAAAATCAGCTCTTTTCTGCCAGAACTCACACTTAAAGTTCCTGCTGTAAATTGACTGCCAGTGTTCCTTCCTCTGGTCTCATGTTTATGTTAAAAGTCTGATTGTTGTGGTTTTGTTTTTGCCTTTTACTATATAAACACACTGTACCCTAAGTAAAACACACCTTGATACATCTACTTGCTGTCATTTTTTCTTTGCTCCCCACCCGCTTATATTCACAGGTCCAGTTCATCTCCAGTCCAGGACGATCCACTATCGTGTAGGGTCTGTGAGCGGACACTACACATACTCATCAAAGGAAAAATCTACCAAGATGAACTCTCAATTCTGAACATCTATACTCCAAATACAAGGACCCACATTCATAAAAGAGACTTTACTAAAGTTCAAAACACACATTGCACTTTACACAAAAATAGTGGGAGACTTCAACATCCCACTCTCATCAATGGACAGATCATGGAAACATAAACATAGCAGAGACACAGTGAAACTAACAGAAGTTGTTAAACAAATAGATTTAACAGATATCTATGAAATATTTCATTCTAAAACAAAAGTCTATACCTTCTTCTCAGCGCCTCATGGTACCTTATCCAAAACTGACCATAAAATCAGTCACAAAACAGACCTTAATAGATACAAGAATATTGTATGGTCTACAATAACAACAAAAACAACAGTAAGTCCACATAGAAATGGACACTGAACAATGCCCTACTCAATGACAACTTGGTCAAGGAAAAAATAAAGAAAGTAATTAGAGACTTTTTAGAATTTAATGAAAAGGAAGGCACAACATATCCAAACTTCTGAGGCTGTGAGGAAAACTCATGTTCTGAGTGCTTCCAAAAAGAAACTGGAGAGAGCCTATACTAGCAGCTTGACAACACACCTGAAAGCTCTAGAACAAAAAGAAGCAAAACCATCCAAGAAGATTCGGTGGCAAGAAATAATCAAACTAGTGGCTGAAATCAACCAAGTAGAAACAAAAAAGAACTATATAAAGACTCAAAAAAAATGAGGAGCTGGTTCTTTGAGAAAATTAACAAGATAGAGAAACCCTTAAACAGACTAACCAGAGGGTAGAGAGACAGTATCAAAATTAACAAAATAAGAAATAAAAAGAGAGATGTAACAACAGAAACTAGGGAAATCAAAAAACATCATCAGATGCTAGTACAAAAGCCTATATGCAAAAAAAAAAAACTCGAGAATCTGAATGAAATGGAAAATTTTCTAGACAGATACCAGGTACCAAAGTTAAATCAGGATCAGATAAACCATCTAAACAGTCTCATAAGCCCTAAATAAATAGAAGCAGTGATTAAAAGTCTCCCAACCAAAAAAAGCCCAAGACCAGATGTATTTAGTGCAGAATTCCATCAAAGAAACCTAATACCACTATTCTTCAACCTATTCCATAAAACAGAAACAGAAGGAAAACTACCAAATTAATTCTATGAAGCCACATTTATGCTCATATCTAAACTACACAAAGACCCAACAAAGAAAGAGAACTTCAGAGCAGTTTCACTTATGAATATCAATGCAAAACTACTCAATAAAATTCTTGCACACTAAATCCAAGAACACATCAAAACGATCATCCATCATGACCAAGTAGGCTTCATCCCAGATATGCAGGGATGGTTCAATATATGGAAATCTATCAACATAATTCACTATATAAACAAACTCAAAGAATAAAAACCACATGATCAATTCATTAGATGCTGGGAAAGCATTTGACAAAATTCAACACCCCTTTTTGATAAAAGATGTGGAATATCAGGAATTCAAGGCACATACCTAAACCTAGTAAAAGCAATATACAACAAACCAGTAACCAACATCAAGCTAAATAGAGAGAAAGTTGAAGCAATCCAAATAAAAGCATGGACTAGACTAGACTGCCCACTCTATCTCTACCTATTCAATAGAGTACTGCATGTCTTAGCCAGAGCAATTATACAACCAAAGTAGGTCAAAGGGATACAAATTGGAAAAGAAGAAGTCAAAATATCACTATTTACAGATGATATGATAGTATATTAAGTGACCCCAAAAATCCCACAAGAGAACTCCTGAACATGATAAACAACTTCAGCAAAGCGGCTGGATATAAAATTAACTCAAACAAATCTGTAGCCTTCCATACTCAAAGGAACAGACTGAGAAAGAATTAGAGAATTAATACCTTCCATAATAGTCACAAATAATATAAAATATCTTTGTGTGACTCTAACCAAGCAAGTGAAAGATCTTTAGGACAAGAACTCCAAGTTTCTGAAGAATAAAATCGAAGAAGACCTCAGAAGATGGAAAAATCTCCCATGCTCATGAATTGGCAAGATTGATAGAGTAAAAATGGCCATCTTTGCTGAAAGCAATCTACAGATTCTATGCAATCCCCATCAAAATTCCCATTCAATTTTACATAGAGTTAGAAAGTGCAATATCAAATTCATTTGGAATAACCAAAACCTAGGATACTGAAAACTCTTCTACACAATAAAAGAACTTCTGTGGGAATCACCATCCTTGACCTCAAGGTGTACTACAGAGAAATAGTGATAAAAACTGCATGGTATTGGTACAGAGACAGGTAGGTAGATCAATGGAATAGAATTGAAGATCCAGAAATGAACCTACAGACCTATGGTCACTTGATCTTTGACAAAGGAGCTAAAATCATTCAGTGGAAAAAATAGAGTATTTTTAACAAATGATGCTGACTGCTTTGACCACAGTCTCATCCACTCTAGTTTCTCCCTGTTCTTACATCCATGGCCAGTTAGACTCAAACTGAATATTTACTTGATGCTATCTACATGAAAGAACAGAGATCTTCTCATATCAGTGTCCTTCATTGTCCATGACTTAGCTGTCTCCTTGTACTGCCTTGTCGCTCAGTCTTAATCCCAGAACTTTCTTTTGCTTCCATTGGTCTCTTTCTTGAAAGGTGACCTGCTTTCATTGCCTTGGAAAACCTAGTCTCTAACTGGATTGCCAATAACATTAAATGCCTTCCTTGGATGTCCTGATTCTGAACTTGCTACCTGATAGAATCCTGTTTTTGACATCAGGGCTTTAACATCTTAATCCTAGAATTGATGATGAGGTTACTTGTAGCCTGCACAGCCATCTCGCCAGCAAGAAGACACACGGACACTAGGTTCCTTCTGCAGCAAGGTTTATTGTCCTCATCCAGAGGGGAAAAAAGGGTCGAGCCAATAATCCGCACTGCTTATATACACCAC
>NW_022196909.1:56203215-56203574 GCF_008632895.1 Mastomys coucha | reverse complement strand
CACAGACACGGCCACCGCCAGCATCCTCAAACACTGGAAAGGCACGCAAGAGTTTACTCTTGTCTCCTATAGACAAAAAGGAATCCGAACAGCGTCCATCAGTGCACAGCAGGGGTGCACCCGGAAGAGCAGATGGGTCAGCATGAAGCGTTTCGCGGCTCTGATCTCCCTTTCGCTTTCAATTCTGGAGAGGCTGCGAATGCTCATTTGGATGCTTATAGCGAGCCGGTTCTCTCTCCAAGTCCTCCTCTTCGGAGGGGCTCAATTCCTCAGAGCTATTAGGCTCAAGGGGCTTCTGTCTCGAAGCTCCATCTCTTTCTCTACTTTTCTCTCCCAGGGTGTCCTTTCCCTTATCTCTC
>NW_022196909.1:56174565-56202765 GCF_008632895.1 Mastomys coucha | reverse complement strand
GTTTACTAGGAGTCGACAGCGGAAGTAGGCGCCATCTTGCCATGGCGAATGCCTCTCCAGCTTCACCCCTCCCCACAGTTACTAATGTGATCTAAGTAAAATACATAGTTATATTAATTCCTTACCACAATGGTGTCAGGTTCATTTTAGTCTCATCTGCCTCAATTATTACCTTATTTTTCTCACTGTGAATCTACCATCTATCCATCTATCCATCTATTCATCTACTCAACTTTCCATCTATCAATCTATGCACATTATCTATCTATCTATCTATCTATCTATCTATCTATCTATCTATCTATCTATCTATCTATTCTCTTTGTGTTTGTGTGTGTGTTTGTGTCTGTTCTTGTCTGTCTATATGTGAGGAAACCATAGTGTGTGTGTTTGTGTGTGTATGTGTGTGTGTGTGTGTGTGTGTGGCTGTTCTTGTCTGTGCCTATTTGTGTGGAAGCCACAGTTCAGTTTTGAGTTTTGTTTGTATGTAGCTGATACCTTGGATTTTGGTTTTATTTGTTTTGTCTTTTGCCTTTTTCATTTGTTTGTTTGTTTTGTTTTACTTTTCAGAAAGAGTGTTCCTGATACCTGGGCTTGCCTGTTAGGCTATGCTTTCCTATCAGCAAGCATCAGAGATTGAGCTTTTGTATCTACTATTATAAAATTGGACCTAGAATCCTTCACCATCATACCCAACTTTTTAAATGTGTTGTGATGAGAAAAATTCAGAACCTCATACAAGAATATCAAGCATTTTCAGAACTATTCTATTTTCTCAGCCCTGATATATTAATTTAGTTACTTAAACCAAGTATGAAACAGGAAAAAATTTGAATTAATATTTTCTATGACAACAGCTATTGTTTGATCTTTAGCTAAAATTGCTTACTCATGATTATTATATTTTACTTTTAATTTTATTGTGTGATCATCCATTAGATAAGTGAAAGCAGAATAAGTATTTTTCAATATAAATATTTTCATGTATTATAATATAAATTCTCAGCACTTTAGAAGGGAACCTAACTTTCAGAATTTAATGTAGTAAATTTTCATTTCCCATCACCTCTCCCTTACTTCTTTCTATGTATTGTCCTGCTTTCATTATTAAGTTTTTAAATCTGAATTAATCTTATATGTAAAGAAAAAATATAAAATTATTTTGAGAAATTCTGTGAATTTTCTACAACCTCTTCTACCACTTATATGTTATTTCACTATTGTATGGTTATAAACTCTTAGACATCAGTCTTGTCATTAGTGTGATACTATAAACTAAGGCAGAAGCTACTGTACATGACTACAGAAGAGAATCCTACTTAACAATCAATAAAGTCAATTTATTGGAGTTTATCAGGCTATATAATCTCTGTTGCAACTGGTCAACTCTGCCATTTAGTGGTGAGAGAATTCATAGACAAAGTGTAAGGGTATTCACTGACATGGATATGAGTGATAAAATTTAATTTATTAAATAAACAGAGATAGCAAAACTCCAAAATATAGAATTTATTTTAATATTACTCAATATTCTGAGAATATATGTCTTTTTCATTTCATGTTACTAACTGAATTCCTACACTGTATCACTTTTTTATTTCTCTTCAATTTCTTGGTATCTCTCAAAGTTTCTTAGTCTTTCATTCCTTCAAAATTTTTAATGAGATTTCAGTGTTTATCACAAATGCCCCTTGTGTTTTAAATAACTGAAAAGTATAGAAATTACTTTTGAAACTTATTATATCATCATAATATTTGAGAAAGCCTTCAGTATTTTTCTGAGACACCATGTCTTATGGTTTATGACTTTCATGTATATTCCCATTTCAGGTGATGCTGACCACTGTCCTTAGTAATATGAATATCCATTCAATTTACCCATTTATAACTAACTAGTTTTCCCTTTAGAGCTCATGAATATTATGGGATGGATTCCCTAATATTTTGTATATACAGTTTCTTTTCATCCTTTCATTCAGAAATGTGTATATTCTCAAGTTTCTTGTCTTAATAGTAATAATAATAATAATTAAACCAATGTTTGCTTTATGCTTATTTTTTGTATTCCCTTATTTCTGCATTTGTTAAAGGAAATTCTATTATGAGTCTTATTTCATATTCATTTATACAATTGAGGACACAAAATTTGATTAATAGAATATATTTTATTTTATAATTTATAGTTTAGTATTATAATTTGTCTTGATTTTCAAATTGTTAGGACTTCTCTCTTTCTCTCTCTTTCTCTATGTGTGTATGTTTCATTTGTGTGTGTGTGTGTGTGTGTGTTTGTGTCTGTATGTGTGCACATGCGTGTGCATCTGTGTATAACATTTGATGTATTTCTTTATATAATATTTAAATAATTATTTAAATGTTCAGATAAATAAAATTTGTTTTTAAGTTAACAGTGCTAAAATGTAGTAGAATTAAAATGCCAAGAACTATGATTATTTTAAAAAAATATAGCAAAGAATTATATTTTATAGCAAAGAATTGTATTTTGATTCTAGTATCTGGATACTTCATTCTACTTGCTACCACATGTAATGGCCTCTTGATTTCTTAGAAAGTTATGAACATCATCACTAATTATTGTAAAAACACAGATCTATACTTACCTGTACAATACTACAAGGCTACTTGAGTTTTGCTTTCTTTTGTATATTTGCAACTCATATTTCACCTGTCATTATACAATCTATTTTTCCATTATCACTTTATTTGTTTATTAAACCTGTTAATAAAATGATCTTTTAAAGAATTATTAGTACATGTTCTTGTAAAAGTTATGCTATAATCATAGATAAATTTGTAGCTCATTTTGGTTATATTCTTATGTTATCTGATAATATGTAAGTTTAAAACTTTACTTATATTTGTTATTTTTCTCATTCCTGTCAGTGGAATTATATTACCTACTCTTACTACAATTAATTTAACCTACTTAGGATTACTTATTTATTTATTTATTTATTTATTTATAATATGTTGTGTATTTTCTCTATAATTATTTGTTCTAATTGTTCACATTCTGATAAGTGGAAATTATAAGATATAGAGTTGAAGAACTATACACAAAGACATATTCAAGAATAGAATTCCTCATATTTGTAACCCAGTCCCTGTCTCACTTCTTTCCATCTTTTTCCAAACTACTACTGCTTATAGGAAACTATTTGTTTTAGCTTAATTTTGTTTTAGTTCAACTCCTATTTTGTCAAAAATATACAGAATGTATTTTTTCTATGTTCTGTTGTTCCTTTATCTTGAGAATAGCAACCACTATTATAGGTAATGTCTACACTATTGTTTTCCAAATTATTTTAACTATGTTTTACTTTGTGATCAATAAGTTAGTTGTCACAGATATTCAAATTATTAAAGAACCATTTCTATTAAATAATAACATCTCTGTAAATGGATATTAGAAAAAGATTTATACATAAAGGATAGAGCATAGGGAAATAACATGATTAAAATATACTATATAGGTTTTTTGTTGTTGTTTTTGTTATTATTTTGAGACAGGGTTTCTCTGTGTAGGCCTGGCTGTCCTGGAACACGCTCTGTAGACCAGGCTGGCCTAGAACTCAGAAATCTGCTTGCCTCTGCCTTCCAAGTGCTGGGATCGAAGGCGTGTGCCACCATTGCCCGGCTATAGTTTTATGAAAATATTCTTATAAACCACAGAAGTATGTGCATTTATAACATGCCAAAAATGTATATATTGGGATGAAATTCCAAAAAAAAGAAAAGAAAAAGAAAATGATTGGGAGCAGGATATATTGTATGTATGTTAGAGAATTTGTAGTATGACTATAAGAGTAAGATTTTCATTCTGTGATATGGTAAGTGATAGGCCTAAGCTCTTGAGAACCATTTTATTGTCTGAAAGTAAAGTAATTCATTTTCAGATGGATGTTTACCTACATCTTTCTTAATATTCACATGTACTCAATACACATCTTACAGAGTTTTTTTGATATTTCTGGAAAATAAAAGAAATAGACATAGGAAATCTGTGAGACTATGATGTTGAGACATCATTATAAAAATAATACAAAAAATAGAAAGAGGTAGGACCTTAGCAAATTATAGGGGAACATGAATATTTCATAACTAGAAGATATTATTTGTTAAATGATACCATGTTTTATTTAAGTATCTATGCAGTAAAGAATCTTCCCCTCAAGAAATAATGGTATCCTGACTTTATAAGTCACCCAGTAAGTTGAATATAATTATGTGTAGATTCAATGTTTGAACAGCTCACTTGTTCTTTTTTTGTTCTAAGTACAAATAGCACCTTAAGTGATATTTTCATAGGGAAGAATCATAAATAGAAGCATGGACAACAAATACCTTAAAAGTCCATTGTCATTCTCTGACCTTCAAACTCAGAGAGAGTCTCAGTGTATAGTTTGTACCTTTTGACATAAACTATGCTGAACTGAACACATGCCCTTTCCAAAAATACTGCTGGGAGCAGCTCGCTGAGTGCCATTCATCATCTCTTTCCATGCTGACATCTCACTATAAAATGAATAGAAGAAATTGTTACTGTCAGGTGTTGAAGAATAAGAAAAAAATTAATTTCATAGGGTATTTGAAAGCATTGTTCAATGATGCTGCAATATTTTGTGTATATGAACAAAGGATTACATATGAACAGAACTTTGTGAACATAGAGGATCCATGTGGTTACTTCTTATGACATTGACATTTACATTGAAAACTGTTTCTAGTGGCAACAAAATCCTATTCAGGCATACTTATGAAACAAAGTTTGAAAGTATATAAAATTTTTACATATATCTTCAAAATATTTAGTTATTATTAATGAATTCATATATTTATTTACTATTTTTGTGGAATATGTGTCTGTAACATTGTCTGTGTCTCTGTGTGTGTACCTGAGTCTATGCACATGTACTGTGTTCAAGCAAATGCTCATAGATAACAGAAGAGGGCATCAAATCCCCTAACACTTCAGGAACTGGCAGTTGTTACCCCCTGACAAGGAGGTAAAGAATCAAACATGGGTCCTTTAGAGGAGTTGTAGCAGACTCTCACAACCAAGAAAGTGACTTCTTAAGCTTCTTAAAAGCTTTTAATGTATGTTGTCCAATGAAATTTTAAATTCTTCAAAAGACAAGCAGAAATATATTGTTTTCTTTTAGCTGAATCAAAATACAGTTACGTACTTTGGGAATATTTGAAGAAAATGTGTGTTATATATCATAATACATTTTTACCAATAAAAGTAATTTTGAATGATTATATCACTTGGTTTTCTTGTCTTTGAGAATTTTATACTCTATATTTTGATTATATTATTTTCTCTCCCCAGACTCCTGCAATATTCTCTTTTGCTGCCATAATCACCTATATTTTGCTCTCTTAAATAAAGAACAAAACAACATCATCATTAACAATGAACAAAAAAAAATGAAAATCTAGAAGCTAAAATGTATTGACCAAATAATCTTGAACACGATGCCTGTCCTGGAGCGTGGTTAATATATCCTGACCTGAAGAAAATTCATTTTTTTCCTCTCTCAGAACTTATCAATTGCAAGTAGCTTCTTGGTTAGGTGTCAGACTTTGTGTCCACTTCCCACTATCTGTGCTGGCATCTAATCTGGATGGAACCTGAACCGGTAATGTTCATGCTGTCCCAATCTCTTTAACTTCATAGGAACATCAGTCCAAAAGTGCCAGGAAAATGATGTTTCCTTGAAGTTTTTCATGAGCTCTGGCTCTTACATTCTTTCTGCCTTCTCTTCTGCATAGATCCCTGAGCCTTGAAGGGAGGGGGTGGTAAAAACATCCCATTTATGGCTGAGAGTTCTCCTTCACTCAACATCTTCGTGCTATCTAGTTGCGGATCTCTCTGCTAATTCCCATTTACTGCAAGAAGGTGCTTCTCTGATTGAGAAGTATCTACCAGGAAAATTCTTTTGAGAAGCTATATGGAAATCTAATTTTAGAAGCTTAAAGGAGTTTAAATGGATATTTAATATGGCAGTGGGACAACATACCAGCTAAATATCATTTGCTATCAGGTAAAATGCTCCAGTGATTTGTTTCTGAAACAGTTTCTGTCCTGGGTGTGTGTCATTATACAATTTAAAGGCAGAAGTCCATTTGTTAAAGAAGATCAGGATTTTTACCTATTCGACATTAAATCCTGAATTGTAGTATAAAACATGGTCTTAGATTACCCCAAGTCTAAATTTTTACTCAGTCTACAAGACAATTAGGTACAGGGGTCACAAATGTTGATTTAAAATCAGTTATAACTTGATTATAAGGGAAAATTGGAGAAATGTTCTAGTCGTTGAAAGCCAATACAAAATCAGGCAATGTTTGGTTTCAAAGATGATTTCAAAATCAAAGGGGATTATAAAGCTCAATAACTAGACATAAAAGAATTGTTTTTCCTGTTGGTGAACTTGTTGAAAAACCCATACAATGAGCAGAGACTATTGGTGTTTATGTAGTTTGGTTTTCTCTGAACCCAGTCCCCTTTTTCATTACCTACATATAACTTTGTACCTGTTCCATAATTTTAACTGCAAATGATGCTAGAATGTATCTAATTCTACAATCACTTATCTACCAGTTTCAATACCTTTTCTAAGGCAATAACACCAAAGCAGAGCCTTAAGTCTATATAAATGTCAATAGGGAGCTGATTGAAATGTTCATGTTTTTTCCCTTAGCTCAAGAGGTTTTTCATAACTAAATTGGTGGATGGTATACATTTTAGCAAAATGAATAATTCACTGCAGCAAATTACTGCCATAAAACATAACTCATTTATCCTTAATGAATAACCCCACCATGTGAATCCAGCCATTTTTATAATTGTTGGTAACTCAGAGGATGTTAAATGTGAGATCAGTGTGAAGGGCCATTTTTATATTCTACAACAAATGTACATACTGAGTAGGATGAAATTAAATTGTAAGTGAATCACAACTTCTCTAACTCATGAAATTATTGTGCTTTGCTTCATTTTTTCTCAAAAATGCAAGTTTTGATGAACTAGAGAAGTAAAGACATTTAAAATTTTATGTTTATAGTTTTATATATTTTTTTATTTTTATATATACTTTTATACTTACAATATATTTTACTCATGTTTTCCCCCTCAAATGTCTCTTCTTGGACCATGAGTTAGTTTGTCATCTTATGTCTTTTTTTTTTTTTTTTTTTTTTTTTTTTTTTTTTTTTTTTTTTTTTTTTTTTTTTTTTTTGGTTTTTCAAGACAGGGTTTCTCTGTATATCCCTGGCTGTCCTGGAACTCACTCTGTAAACCAGGTTGGCCTCGAACTCAGAAATCCAGGAGCCTCTGCCTCCCAAGTGCTGGGATTAAAGGTGTGCGCCACCACCGCCTGGCTTATGTCTTCTTTTTTTAATGCTTTATCATTAAGTCAAAGGAGAACAAGTCATCAAAAGCCTGAAAGTGCTCTTGAAGACTGGTTTATATCTGCAGTTCTCAAGACATGTATGAGATGTGTGTTGAGAGCGTGATTTAAGGGAAAATAAAAAATTAAAACATGAGGACTTCATTAGCATCATGTTAGTTGGTTTAAAAGTCTCCAAAGAGCCAAGTAAATGAGCTATCCAAACTAATCTTTTATTCTCTTGAAAAACAGGAGGAAAACTGAATTTAAAATTTAAAAAGAAAGAGATGTAGCCAATATCTAAGATCTTTAATTTTGTGAGCTTCCTAATATTATTTTTTATATTATGATAGTTCTTGCTATGTTTTATAAGATATAAGCTTGATTTTTAGCAGTCAGTGCAAACAGGTTTCTGATGTTTGTGTATATAGCATTAACAATTACAGTGCTCAAGAGTCAAACACATAAATTTCTCTAATATTTTCATAAATAAATTATATATGTACATATTGTAGACACAAGAAAAATATAAACCATCCTTTTTGCTCACTTGGCTCCTACTCTAGAAGTTCATAATCAATTTTTGTATAATAATCATCTGAAAAAGTCCAAATGTAGATATATAGTACAGTCTACATTTTAATAAGCTCCCAGAAAATTATGAAGCAGATGGTTAACAGAATGAGCTTGGAGATTCCTCTCACTTACCTAATTCCTTAGAAATGCCTAAGGTAAAGTAATTTCCAAGCTATTTTTTTTTAAAGAGCTTAACTTACATCCTTTATGCAATTATTTTATCAAATAAAAAGTATATAAATAAAACATAATGATATTCCTATTATGAAAGAACTGAGTAAAATCCATTGAATTCATTTATTAAGTGATGTGGAGATGACTAACGAGTGACAAGGAAACATGAAGATTTGAGTACCAAACCCTGGAAATTAAAAAAAAAAAAAAATTGGTAGAAATGGTGGGCTGCCTGTAATCCAACACCAGAAGGCAGAGACAAGGTCCATTGAGCAAGCTGACTATAATGACTAGTCCTATCTGTAAATTCTGGGTTTAATTAAGATCCCATTCCACAGTGACTATGGTGGAAGAGAAATCACAGAGCAAGATAACTATAATAACTAGTCTTATCTTTGAATTCTGGGTTTAAGAGCCCCTTTCTCAATGACTATGGTAGAAAAGCAATCAAGGATGATTAGATGCATAAATGTTAGGCTTCGACATGAATTCATTCAAATATGTGTTTTCACAAATGGGTGAACATTCATACACACACACAATAATACCACAGAGAGAGAGAGAGAGAGAGAGAGAGAGAGAGAGAGAGAGAGGGAGAAGGAGGGAGAGGGAAGGAGGGAGGAAGAGAGGGAGGGAGGGAGGCAGACAGACAGATTTTTGCGGGGTCACTTATGTATACTATCATACCATCTACAAATAGTGATGTCTTCATTTCTTCTTTGCCAATTTGTTGTATCCCCTTGATCACCTTTTGTCGTCATACTGCTTTAGCTAGAACTATATTGAATAGGTACAGGCAGAGTGAACAGCCTTGTATTGTCCCTGATTCTAGTTTGCTTCAAGTATTTCTCCATTTAACTTAATATTGGCTCTTGGTTTGCTTTTATTATGTTTATGAATGGGTCTTGAATTCCTCATGTCTCCAATACTTTTAACATAATCATGTGAATATTTTCATTGAGCTTGTTTATATAGTGGATTATGTTAATGGTTTTTCATCCCTTGGATGCAGCTTACTTGATAGTGGTGAATGCTGGTTTTGGTATGTTCTTGGGCTTGGTTTGCTAGAATTTTATTGAGTATTTTTGCATCGATATTCATAAGGGAAATTGGACTGAAGTTTTATTTCTTTGTTGGGTCTTGAAGTGGTTTATCTTTCAGAGTAGCTTCATAGAATGAATTAGGTAGTGTCCCTCCTATTTCTACTTTATAGAATAGCTTGAGGAGTGTTGATATTAGCTTTTCTTTGAAGACCTGGTACAATTCCACACTAAAGCCATCTGGCCCTGGGCTATTGTTGTTTAAAAAAAGCTGGGGGGCCTGGGCTGTGGCCCTGCCTACCTGGCCTGCTGAGGCTCTCTCTCTCCAGGGTGGCAGGGGGCCTGGTGTTGAGGCCCTGGTCTCTCTCTCTCCTCTAGGGCTAACCTGTTTGCTGCATGTCGCCTTAATTAAAAAGGAGGCAATGTATGAATGAGTTATTTTGTTGTTGGAAGGAGAAATATGCTAGTTGAGTAGAGAGAAAGAAAGGAGAGGAAGGAGAGAGAGAAAAGAAGAAGAGGGAGAAAGGCAGAGAAGAGAACAAAGAACAGAGAGGAGAGAGAGAATAAAAGGTGAAGAGCTAGAGAGGAAGGGTAAGGGTGAGAGAGGAGTAGGAGAAGAAGAGAGTGAGGACGGGGCAAACCACCCCTTTTATTGTATGGGGTGTGGCATGCCTGGCTTGTGGTCAGATGACTGTGTGTAAGGTCGGGCTAGAATGCTAGGAGTTTGAGGCAGTGTCTGCCTAATAGAGCACACATCTCCTGCAGGAACAGCTGTGAGGGGTCTGGGCTGAAATCTGAGCCATCTGTGCCAGGGGCACCACCAAACCTTCCCTTCTGGGCAAATGCTCAGTGGGTCTCCAGGGTTCCCGAGGTGGCTCTGCTCTACTGGACTCCCGCTGTCAGAACTGCTCACTGCCCCAAAGGCTATATTTGCTTTTGGAGGATTTTAGTGACATCTTCTATTTCCTTAGCGGATGTGAGCCTATTTGGATAGTTTATGTGCTTTTGATTTAATTTTGGTATGTGGTATCTGTCTTCAAAAATCATCCATTTCATCTAGATTTTCCTGTTTTATTGAGCAGAAGCTTTTGTAGTAGCATCTGATGACTTTTTGAATTGCCTCAGTTTCTGTTGTTGTGTCTCCTTTTTCATTACTGATTTTGTTACTTTGGCTACTTTCTGTCTGGGCCCTTTAGTTAGTTTAGCTAGGGGTTTATCTATCTTGTCAATATTCTCAAAGAACAAGCTTTGATTTTTGATGACTCTTTGTATCATTCTCTTTGTTTCTCTGTGGTTGATTCCTGCCCTGAATTTGACTATTTCCTGCCATCTACTGCTCTTGGGTATGTTTACTTCTTTATGTTCTAGGGCTCTCAGCTGTGTTGTTAAGTTACAACTGTAGCATCTCTCCAATTTCTTTAGGAGAACACTTAGTGCTATGAATTTTCCTCTTAGCATTGCTTTCATTGTGTCCCATAAGTTTGGGCATGCTGTGTCATCACTTTCATTTGAATTCCAGGAAGTCTTTAATGTATTATTTTATTTCTTCCCTAACCAACTTATCCTTGAGTAGAGAGTTGTTCAGTTTCCGTGGGTAGGTGGGTTTTCTGTTGTTTTTGTTGTTTTTAAAGTCTAGCCTTAGTCCATGGTCATCTGATAGGATGCATGAGATTATTTCAGTCTTTTTGTATCTGCTGAGGTTTGTTCTGTGACCAATTATATGGTCAGTTTTAGAGAAGGTACCATAGGGTGCCGAGAAGGTATGTTCTTTTGTTTTAGGGTAAAATGTCCTGTATATATCTGTTCAAATTATTTGGTTCATAACTTCTATTAGTTTCACTGTGTCTCTGTTTAGTTTCTGTTTCAATGACCTGTCCACTGTGTGAGGTTCAATGTGTGCTTTGAGCTTTAGTCAAGTTTCTTTGATGAATGTGATTGTCCTAGCATTTGGGACATAGATCTTCAGAATTGATACTTTCCCATGGTGGATTTTTCCTTTGAAGAATATGAACCTCACTGGATAACTCTTGGTAGAAAGTTCATTTTATTGGATATTAGGATGGCAACTCACACCCCCTACAAATAAGGTATTACCATCAACATTTAAGGAGTATCTGCTTCCCATACTCTTACTAAAAGCAAGAAAGCAAGCAAGCAAGCAAGCAAGCAAACAAACAAACAAAAACAAACTGCAACAAAAAGCTTCTGGAAAAACTATCTAGAATCTCAGATTTTTTTTTTCCTTTAAAAAGGCAAGAACTGTGGAGAAACTCTTTCTTGGAAACATTGTGAGATTTGCAATCATCATAGTTATTTAGTGGAGGATCAACAGCAATTGTGTTCTACAGGAAAACAGAGCAGTCCCCAGAGTGGGTACCACTCTGACCATATGAACAAGTCGTTTAATCTCCCCAGCAACCTTGAATAGTGTGTCTCAGACAATCAAACTAACCCTCAAGTCACATCTTGAAATTGTTTCAATGGCAGACATGTGGATTTTACTCTGTGAATTTTTAAGTCAATAAAATGAACCTTAGTTTAAAACTAAGAAATAAGACATACTCAGAACTCATAATGTCCAATTAACTTTATGATACAATTATTTCAATGTCTTCTGTTGCTTTTGCCATATGATACTATCTTATATCCATGTACACTAGCATAGGGTGTGAAAGTTTTCATCTTTAAGATCTCACTCCACTTTTGTCTCTTCTCTGAAAATCCCTTTCTGTTTCAACTGTTAGCATGCTTCTCTGGTTTGTCATAGTATGTTTGTTGTGGTATCATCTGGTTGTCTCTGGTATATCATAGTTTGATGGTTTTACAAATGTGTGTAAGATTCTATTCATAGAAAATAAAATCTTTATGGTGAGAAATAGGTCTTGTACATATATATGTATATATGTATAAATAAGTATATATTATATGTACATACATATAATATACATTTTTCCACATATACAAATTCTCTCTCTCCCTCTCCCCTCTCTCTCTCTCTCTCTCTTTCTCTCTCTCTCTCTCTCTCTCACTCTCCTTCTCTCTCATACACACAAAATGTAATCCTAAGGACTACCATAGGGGCTGAGTGATGGAGCACATACATAGATATTGACACATATACTATGCAAATCTAAAAGCTCAATATTATATCTGATTTATAGAATAGGAAAGAGAAATAGATTTTTAAGAATAATGCCAGAATAAATAAAGTTGTTTAAGTTGCCATTTAAAGCAACAACAACAACAGTAACAATAGCAATATCAAACGTACCTATTTAAGATCTTTTTCATTTCTTTCACAAGTTATATTTATTACATTACTGTCTGGCGCACTGAAGACAAAAAGTGACCATGCCACGTCATACATTTCCTACCCCTGAAAGCATCCTACTGAGGTCAATTAAAATGTACAGTGTGAAATCTAGTCTTCAGAACTAGAAGCTGTCATTATTCTTCTACTCTCATGCAGAAACAAAGCCAAAGACAATGCTTTGATTTCACTCTCAAAATTGATAAAATGAAAATCTATCAGTATTTAGAAAATAACATTTTGAACTTAATGATATTTACCCAAATTGATAGCATCCTTATATATGCTTATAGATGAAGGGAAATATAAATCTATGAAGACTATTTCTCCTTTTAATTAATGTGTTTTCTTTTTAAGACACAGGAGAACTGAATTATATATTATGGATAAAATTTTCATTTTAACTTATATGATAATATTATGGTGTCCTGGTTAGTTTTTGTAAATGAAATTACAAATTACAAATTAGAAATACCTAGGAAGAGGTAAACAATTGAGAAAATTCAGCCCCTACCACCACCAGATTGACTTGTGGAAATGCTTATGGGGCTTTTTTTTGTTGTTTGTTTGTTTTGTTTGTTTTAAGTAGTGGTTAATATGAAAGGGAACTTCAGGAGATGGCTCTATTTGGCAGAAAGACACTAGGGTCTGGATTTGAAGGTCAGCAGTCTAATCTTTTAGTTTTTCTGGTTTCTGTTTCCTTGTCTGGAGGAATATGAACTGTCACTGACCCACACATGCACTTGTGTGGCCTGGCCAATCTGTCAGGCTTTTTCAACTATGATAGGCTGAAATTCCTTTGAAATCATGTGTCTAATTCAGTGGTTCTCAACTTGTGAGTCACAACCTATTTGACAAACATCTATCTCTAAAAATGTCAGTATTACTATTTATAACAGTAGTGAAATTACAGTTATTGTATAACAATAAAAATAATTTTATGGTTAGATATCACTATAGCATGAGTAACTATATTAAAGGGTCAGAATTATGAAGGTTGAGAATGGCAGCTCTAAATGAACCTTTTTCTCATATTTTTAGTTAGGTTTTTGGTCAAATGAATAAGGAAGTTAACAACAAAATGTATAATGATTCAAATTGTTTAATGTGCACTCTAAGTTGTAAAGAATATCAATATAGACATTCTAAGGCTGTCATCCTTAGAATTGTAAAAGACCAAGACACAGAAGAAAAGAACAGGCCACATGGAATTAATATCTGACTATCACCATGACGTGTCATGAATTAATGAATTCACTAAAAGTATTAACCAAAAAGCTTAGGTAATATTATGGGACAATATCATCAATCTAATTTCTGTTACCATAAACAGCAGAGTCCTTATGCAGTTTTTAGCTACAGTTTTAATTGTCAGTAGATCATATATAGAACAATAGCTTCAAGAACTTATAAATGTATTCACTAGAATATTGGCACACAGATTTTATACAAAGCCTTAGGAAAATATATGGCCAAAAACCTTGGAAAGCCCTGTATAAAAATGCCTACAAGTATAATGGAGTGAAATAAAAGATAATTAGAAAAAAAAGCTGAAATTTACTGATTTGATTTTTAGAAAATGTTTTCATTTCTTTAGTAATTTTTAGTTTGGGAAACAGAGAACATTATTTCATACATGAAATACAACTATATATAATGAAATGTTTGTAAAGAAAGGTAACTTCACATAATTAAATAATGAATGAAAACATATGTACTAAATTTTATGTGAATATTTTTTTACAATATGAAAATACTGTCATAGTACACAGAACATTTTCTTTGAAGATATAGAGCACAATTCTCCATAAGGAAGTCTAAATTTTCCTGCCATGTATACATACATATCACTTACATCTATTTATGTATTTTACTGTAGCTGTCCTTGTGCCCTTTTTTATCAACACCATTTAGATTTTGATTAATAGAGTTTTGTCACATAGCAAAATCTCATTGTCTGCTTGACTTTAGGCAACAAAGAAATTGTACTGAAGCCTCTTTCATTTTATTTTCTGCAAGGTCAGGGTGTACTCTGCATTAACAAATAAAAGAAAAACATTTACCAAAATGTTAAGAGGAACTCTACACTATTAGACTGTGTCAATCTCTGTAACTTTTCTCCAAAATTATTTGCCTAGTAGTAACACTTACCTTGTTTTAAAAAAAGGTAAAATGATAAATTCTCTATTAATTACATTGCAAATGGTGCATTTAAAAATATTATGTAATATAATTAATGTTTTAAAAGTCATATTTTTGGGAATATAACATAAAAACAAAAGTGAGAAGTAGACCATACACTCTTATATAAGAGAAAAACATGAAACAATGTGGTATATGATGAATAGAGATAAAAATAAAATTAACCATATTTAATGCAGTGATAAAAATACAAGATTTAATAAAGAAGTTCCTTATCAATAGGATAGGTTTTGAGAAAATGTAAGGATATAAGAGTGGCTGTGTCGAAGGATAATGGAGACAACAGTGAACTTTGGAAATATATAGATGGTGTTCAATTTGTTGCAATTTCTACTATGGAAAATTTGGCCTAATCAGGAAAGACATCTATATCTAGGTCAAATCACCTATCCTGTACACAGTCCTTGGAAGAATGTAGTCAACCATTCAAGGACATAGGGCAATGTTAGATTGACATTCTCCTTGGAGCCGTAGCTGCCACAGAGGGATCATTTTCATTGGCTTATGCTAAAGGTCATATTTACTGATGGATTTGTTTGCTCCAGCCTATGTCTAGCATGCAGTTTCAAGCAGTGTTGCATGTTTACTAAAGGTATTAGTTGTCTGATCAAATAAATTAAGAAACATTGTGAGCTATTCATTACCATGGACACAGAAAAATCAGATTTTCCTCCTAACTTTTAATGAAATAAAAATAAAACCTTTGTGAGTAAAATGATGAATTCAGGAAAATATTAGGTATTGACATGAATATACCCTTACTTAGGAAACACTCATAAATGTGGCTACATTTAGAATATGGTAGCTTATTTTTCTAGACAGGCCTTATAATTAATTGAAAGGATTTAGAGGATCAGATAGAATATAGAGCATGATAATGAGAAGACCACAACAGGATTTAGGCAGAGATCAGAGTAGATTCCTTCAACAAAGGAATCCAGGTAATATCAGAAGCTTGGAACAAGCAGAGAGGTATTGCTCTTGAGTGCCCAGTGGCTGTGATACCTGGAAACAGCATAATCTTGAAATACGGGCCACAGTAATATGAGAAAATAATTTCCTCTGGTTTTAAATCTGTAGGTTGGAGAGAAATTTTACAAAGTAGCTAGAGGATATTACTATAGTTCCTAATAATAGACCTTGTACATTTTAATACAAATATTATTATTTACAAATAAGTCTGTATTATTTGTGTATGTGTGTTTGTTTAAATTTTGTCCCCTATGAATCCTTTTGAAATCAAAGCCATTGCTATATCATCATTTCATTCGTGGTTTCTTGAGTTAAGCCAGGATGAATCAACATATCTCCAAATGTTTACATTCACCAACATAGTTTAGAACCTTTAAAGCTCTATTGATGTCATACAAATGAAAGCCAAATAAAGAAGAGATATTTCAGTAAATTCCACATCAGATAATATTAAAACATCCCATCATTTTGCTAATACTAAATGTGATACATTAAATGAATGTAAAAGAATTCACTATCAACCAGGAGATTAAGAAGTTGTACAGGATCTGATTGATGAATCACTGCCTGTAGATTCTTCAAAAACAGTTGGAGCATAATATACATCTATATCATTCCTGACTTTTTCTGCCAAGTAGTAAGCATTTACAGTGTAAAGATTTAGATATCTGAAATATACACAATAAAAGACAAAGAGGATTCTTAACCACACATGTTACTATAAAACATAACACCATTTCAGTGCTAGTTAGAGGGGAAGCATATTTTCTTTTGTAAGCTTCTTATGATAATTTGTCTAATTATATTAAATTTTAAAGACTGTTCTTTAAGTAAATTCAAACATTTGTAACTATATAATTCATACATATTCATAGTGATAATATACTCTAATAAATTAATTCTTATTTTTACATATCATACTTCAACCATAGAAATGTGCAATTTAATTAATATTTTCACAGAAATATAACATGTAAAATTAATGAACATTTTCTAAAAAAAAAATGGAATCTGTACATTTGTTAGGGAATAACAAACATTTCATTCTAACAGCATTTCACTGTAAGATACCTTAGTCATCTTTACCTATTTTTCAAGGCTGAGAATGGGTTAAAGACAGAGGAAATGAGAAATGATCTAAGGGTTCATTATAGTCACCATAAATGAAATTGGATATACTCTCTTGAGAAATGTTTAAAATGTCCTTTGTACACTCTTTGTCATGCTACACAACTGAAGTCTAACACATGGTGGTAGGTAAAGCAGCAAACTCCCACAAGAATTATGGATGCGGTCTGTCATAGTCAGAGGAGATAAATTCAATATGGAAAAGGTACTTTCATATTGGGAATTGATGATCTCAATATGAATAAGGTCTATTGTATTGGGAAGACATGAACCCAATATGGATAAGGTCTTTTATAGTGGAAGCAGATGAAGAAGTCATTCAAGTTGTAGAAACATAATCAGTGACCTGGAAAGGGATATTCAGACTTAAGTGTTTATATATGCATCAGTTTCACTCACTTTGTCCTTCAGAGATAATTATGCTTTTCGGTGTAGAGGGAAAAAGGTAAAATGGACAGAGAAATACTAGATGTGTCCTATGGAAATTAGTGTCTTTAGGGGATGATCAGAAGATGCACCGTCTTGGTGAAAATAAAGGATTGGAAATTTAAAACCATTTTTCAAATTTGTGAAGAATACTCTAGCATTTAAAAGGTATTATATGCTACATATTAATCAAAGAAAACTCAAGGAATGGAAACTAAGTTATGATAATGTAAGTAGGTCTAAGGCATTTAATAGATGAGACAGGATTTTAAAAATGTCCAATAAAGAGAAACTGCAATAAAATGAACAAGTGTGTTAAATAATTATTTTTCACTTTATGTGTACAAGTGTTCACCTACAAGTATATATGTGTAAATGTGTGCACCTGTGGCCTGAAGAGGTCATTACTTCCACTGTTCTTGGAATTACAGATTATTATGAGCTGGCAAGTGAGTTCTAGAACCCATACATGGATTACTTGCAAGATTGGCATGGGATTTGAGTTGCCAAACATCTTTCTAGTTCTAATCATTTAACCATGTACTTCTCCCTATGGTCTATATCACTTACTTTAATTATATATTTATATTATATTTGTATAATTCTAGGAAATCTGTGACATTCCTTCAAACTACCTGGTGTTTATAAAGCACATAAATTTAAATCACATAAGTCTCCATCATAATGTACAACATGCTACTCAATTATTTATTTATAAATTCATCAGCATGCTAAAATATTTACAAAATACTTATTTTGTACCCATGAACTAACTGGTAGTACATCACATATTCTGGAACATAAAAACTATAAAAATGAATAAAATATAAAATCCATGTTCAGAATCCCTAAATTCAAGTAGAAAGATGGTATACATTAATGCATTACTTTAATAAAAATGATTTGATACATTTATAAGGAAGTATAGAGTGCCTTAATAATTTATATAGGAAAATATTCTAATAAATGAATAGTAAAAATGTTATTATGGACAATGTAGGTATCCAAAAAGTTCTAGACCATTACAGCATGTCTAATAATGGGAATGGGTAGGTAATAGAGAATTAACAATTATTTTAAAACATGTACAGAACCTATTAGAGAATGCTTTACCATATCGTTAATTAATTGTTTATTTTAGTAAGTATTTGGAGTTTTCTGATTTTTGTTTGTTTGGTTGTTTTGGTTTGGTTTGGTTTGGTTATTGGTTTGTTTGTGTTGGGAGAATTTTGACTGATATTTTAGAGGAATGAGCATGATTTTCCCAGGACTGAACTTCAACAGTGTCCAGGAAAGAATAATTAATCATGTGGTTGCACATGAACATGGCAAGAAGGGTGAAGTCCATTTGTTAGTAAAGTCCAGGAACTGTAGAGTCCACATTTCATCCAAAATATGTATCTCTATAAGTTCTTTAATACTAGGTCAAATTATTCAAATGTGTTTTTATCTTGAATGAAAACAAAACTTCCCAGAGATCTTTGTGATAAATGCCCTTCACTCCGTAAGTAAACTTAGCTCATTAGAGCAGAGGCCAAGAGCAGTGGTTTTTTTTATTGGTATTGGTGGTGGTTTTCTTTTTTGTTTTTTTTTTTGTTTTGTTTTGTTTTCTTTTGTTTTTAACAGCCAGTGTTTACATCTGGCTACATTGTTATAGAGAAGTTAACCCTATGGGTTGGTACTTAAAAGTCAGTTTGGACAATGAAGAGACAAACACTGAAGAGGCAGAAGGCAGTACGTTAGTTCTCTAATGTTCAATTGCATGACATTTATCACTGCCCAACCTTCTCAAGCCAGGTATTGTTTTTGTATTTTTGTAGTGTGAATAAGTCATACCACTGGACAAATATATCTAAAACAACCTTTTGCCATTGAGCCACACCCTCAGCCCCAGGACAAATGCTAACAATTTTATACTTTGTACCTACATAGAACCAATTTCTGTCAGAACATAATAATCAGATTATAGACAGTAGAAAAAAATTAAAGTCATCAAATGCATCATCTCTATACCTTGTTCATATTTTTATAAGCATGATTTACAAAACCACATCCTGCCACCTTTAATTAATATTAGCAGAATGGAAATACTGTGATCTCAGTTTTGATTAGACAGAATACTGAATGCATGTTCTAGCTAGTTTTTGTCAACATGAAGCAGAATAAAGTCACCTGGTCAAAAGCCATAATTGTAGAATTGCCTCTATCAGATTGGCTTGTTGTCATATTTGTGGGGGAAAATTGATTAATGATCTATATGAGCTGATTTGAGCAGCTAGTCTTAGATTGTGTAGTAAAGAACTCTGAATAAGCCATGGAAAGCATGCCAATAAGTAACATTCCTCTACTCTCTGCTTCAGTTCCTGTATTGGCTTACCTGAAGGACACACTGTTACCTAATAGTCCAATGAACCCTTTCTACTACCAAGTTTCTTTTGCTCATGGTTTTATCCCAAACACAGATACCTAATTAGAAAAATATTATTTACAAATGTTTTTTAATATAAGTTACTAATGCTGGATGGTCCAATAATATATTTGTTATCATTTTCATAACTCTGTAAAAGAAGATATAGCATTGTAAAAATTTAAATCCAGCTTCTACATTTAACTTGTATCCCCTGTTCTCCATGGTGATTAACAGCTTTTTACTCTATAGAATGATGGCACAATCTAAGGAAAGCTTGAAACCATAATTGACCCAAATATTGATGGTTATCCCTTCCGAGTGAAGGGTGGGTGAATCCCACTAGAAAATATTCTAAATTTGGAAGAAGACAGAATATGTTTAAAACAGTTTTTATGAATACTCTCATAAAATGTTAAAGTTTAATGAAGAAATCATCAAATATGAGTTTACATGGGAAGATGTTAATTAAACATTCTATTTTGGCCTAGGGACATATAACATTGAATGAAAGGCAGGGAAGGCTGAGAGGCAGGAGCCAAGACAGGCTTTTTTTTTTTTTGTATTGATTTGTCACAAAATTACATGAGACAGGTAAAGAATATATGCTAGCTGAGGGACAGGGAAAAAAGAGAATCCCTTTTTAAAAAATTAGTAATGAATTATGTACAATGTACTATTGATAAATTCTACAGTTCCAATTAGTATTCCTGAATGGCAAAATAATTCAATACAGGCAATTTTGTGAGATGTTAAACTCGAAGGAATTACCTAGATGATTACCAAAGTACCTCAGAATTAACTGAAAATTATTAGAAACAAAACTTTTAATAGGCCAGGCTGGAGCATTTTCTAAATATAAAAATAATGTCATTTTTTAGAACTAAAGTGTTTTGGCAGAAATTCAGACTTTTATGGAGCTTAAGACTATATAAATGATTTCCAGATATCAGGTTGCTGACCTTCAGGTAAGGAGTTTTTTGATTCTGATCAAAGGTTACACACAGCTCAATTTCATAAACTATTTGTAGCACTCTGGGAAATACACAGAAGTGATTCGAGTTCATAGTGCTTTTACCTTTGAGACCCCATCTGTTGTTACCGAGAATTATATGAAGTCTCCTGTTGTCTGATCTCATCAGTAGACGGTAAATCCCCAAAAAGCATGCTCATCAAAGAAGTATTTGAAGGTGAGTACTCTACCTCAGTAACAATGGTAGTCAGTTGCAGAAAACTCTGGCATAATTATTCATCACAGGCAATGTAGGTTCATACACATTTCATGGCAGCTGCAAGGATTATAAATATTTTCTAAAGAAAAATAAAAGCTTTGGATGCAAATTTAATTGATAAACAATTATTTCTAGTTTAGAAGATATTTATTTTCTTCAAATGAATCATCACTCATGTCTGAAACCCTGGCTTCTCTTTAGGAAATCTCCCTGGATTGCGAAGCAGGTAGAATAAAGACATGCCACTCTAATAGATGAAGATGAAAATATTTTGACAAGAAGTAGGGGCTACTCTTTGGAATCATTTTAATAGACAGAAATCTGTGGCAATGATTAATATGTTCACATCACACTGGAAACAGTTTGTATAATTTCATGTAAGAGTGAAGGATTATGGCATACATGAATGTGTCCATTTTAATTAAGAGAAAAAGACAAAGGTGGGAGAGATCAACAACTTCTATGTGGTCAACAGCACCAGAGTTCTCCAAGGAGTTCTGCTTTCAGGAGAAAGCAGGTTTGCGATATATCTATGTGCAAGAGAAAAGTCCCACAAAAAGGATGAGCTGTTGTTCTAATAAGGTATGTTTAGCAGATCGATTGCTCACATGAATCCATAAAGAGCTAGAAGTTAAAGCCTCCAACACACATGAGAAAATCCATGAGGAATTATGGTGTGAGAGACTCCAGAAAGTAAACACACCTGTGTGTCATGCATAACAAAGAGCAGGAAGATTGAGAGTTGTGATAACATCTGACTAATGTAAAATGAAGTGCAGAGATATATTGTGGTGCTCACTGGTAGAATTAAGAAAAAGCAATGGGGCCATTTTCTCTCTGGTGAGTTTTTAAGGCAGGACCAGTCAGGAGGCACAGGCCACAGAAGCAGCAGGTAAGGTGGGACAGGATCCTTTCTACCTTCATTTTCAACTAGGAGGGTCTGCAGATCCATAGCCCTCTGTGTACTTTTCCCACAAGCAGAGAACTTGTCTCCAAGGAGTGCTCTGACCCCAGGACTCAGGAGGGATAGCTGATCCACATTCCTCTGCACACTGCTCTTACTAGAGGACAGCTGATCTCCCAGAAGTACTAACGCAGGCTTATAGACTCACAGGAGGAACAATCTCCAGGCAAAGATAGCAAGATCATCTAACACCAGAGATCAACAGATGGCAAAAGGTAAATGCAGGAATCTTACCAACAGAAACCAAGACTACTTGGCACCATCAGAACCTAGTACTTCCACTACAGCAAGTCCTAGATATCCCAAAACACCAGAAAAGCAAGATTTGGATCTAAAATCATATCTCATGATGGTGATAGAGGAATTTAAGAAGGACTTAAATAACTCCCTTAAAAAAATACAGGAGAACACAGGTAAAGAGGTACAAGCCCTTAAGGAGGAAACACAAAAATGTCTTAAAGAATTACAGCAGAACTCGAGTAAACAAGTAGAAGCCTTTAAAGCAGAAACATAAAAATCCCTTAAAGAATTAAAGGAAAGCACAACCAAACAGGTGAAGGAATTGAATAAAACCATCCACGAACTAAAAATGGAAGTAGAAATAATTAAAAAAAAACACAAAAAGAGACAACTCTGGAGATAGAAAACCTAGGAAAGAAGTCAGGAGCCATAGAGGCAAGCATCACCAACAGAATACAAGAGATAGAAGAGAGAGTCTCAGGGGCAGAAGATACCATAGACAACATTGACACAACAGTCAAAGAAAATGTAAAATGCAAAAAGTTCTTAACACAAAACATCCAGGAAATCTAGGACAACATGAGAAGACTAAATCTAAGGATAATAAGTATAGAAGAGAGTGAAGACTTCCAACTTAAAGGGCTAGTAAATATCTTCAACAAAATTATGAAAGAAAACTTCCCTAACCTAAAAAAGAGATGCCCATGAACATACAAGAAGCCTACAGAACTCCAAATAGACTGGACCAGAAAAGAAATTCTTCCTGCCATATAATAGTCACACACTAAATGCACAAAACAGACAAAAAATATCAAAAGCAGTGAGGGAAAAAGGTCAAATAACATATAAGGACAGACTTATTAGAATTATACCAGACTTCTCACCAGAGACTATGAAAGCTAGAAGATCATGGGTTGATGTCATACAGACCCTAAGAGAACACAAATGCCAGCCCAGGCTACTATAACCAGCAAAACTCTCAATTACCATAGATGGAGACACCAAGGTATTCCATGACAAAACCAAATTTACACAATATCTTTCCACAAATCCAGCCCTACAAAGGATAATAGATGAAAAACATCAACATAAGGAGCAAAACTACACCTTAGAAGAAGCAAGAAAGTAATCTTCCAACAAAACTAAAAGAAGATACCCCCATGAACAGAATTCCAACTCTAACAACAAAAATAACAGGAAGAAACAATTACCTTTCCTTAATATCTATTAACATCAATGGACTCAATTCCCCAATAAAAAGACATAGACTATCAGACTGGGTACATACATAGGACCCAACATTTTGTTGCATGCAGGAAACCCAACTGAGTGACAAAGACAGACACTACCTCAGAATAAAAGGATGGAAAACAATTCTCCAAGCAAATGGTCCCAAGAAATAAGCTGGAGTAGCCATTCTAATATCGAAAAAAATCGACTTTCACCCTAAAGTGATCAAAAAAGATAAGGAGGGACACTTCATATTTATCAAAGGTATGATCTACCAAGAGGAACTTTCAATTCTGAACCTCTGTGCTCCAAATGCAAGGGCATCTACATTCATACAAGAAACTTTACTAAAGCTCAAAGCACACATTGCACCACATACAATAATAGTGGGAGATTTTGATACTCTCTGCAATGGACAGAACATGGAAACAGAAACTAAACAAAGACACGGTGAGACTAACAGAAGTTATGAAACACATAGATTTAGCATATACCTATAGAACTTTTTACCTAAAACAAAAACTCATAGCTCTGACTGCCTCCAAAAAGAAACTGGAGAGAGAGCATACACCAGTAATTTGACAGCACATCTGAAAGCTCTAGAACAAAAAGAAGCAAATTCACCCAAGGGGAGTCAAAGGCAGGAAATAATCAAACTCAGGGATGAAATCAACCAAATCGAAACAAAAAGAACTATACAAAGAATCAACCAAACCAGGAGCTGGTTCTTTGAGAAAAATCAACAAAATAGTCAAACCCTTAGCCAGAATACCAAGAGGACACAAGACAGTATTCTAATTAACAAGATCAGAAATGAAAAGGGCAAGATAACAACTGAAACTGAGGAAATCCAATAAATCATCATATCCTACTACAAAAACCTATACTCAACAAAACAGGAAAACCTGGATGAAATGGAAAATTTTCTAGTCAGATACCAGGTACCAAGTTAAATCAAGATGAGATAAACTATCTAAGCAGTCCCACATATTCTAAAGAAATAGAAACAGTCATTAATAGTCTTCCCCCGCGCCCCCCCCCCAAAAAAAAGCCCAGGACCAGATGGATTTAGTACAGAGTTTTATCAGACCTTTAAAGAAGACCTAATACCAATATCCCTCAAACTATTCAACAAAATAGAAACTGAAGGCACTCTACCCAATTCATTCTATGAAGCCACAAGTACTCTGATACCTGAAGCACACAAAGACCTAACAAAGAAAGAAAACTTCAGACCAATTTCCCTTATGAATATCGATGCAAAAATACTTAATAAAATTCTTGAAAACTGGATCTAAGAACACATCAAAAGGATCATCCACCATGATCAAGTAGGCTTCATCCCAGGTGCAGACATGGTTCAATAGATGGAAATCCATCAACGTAATTCAGTATATAAACAAACTCAAAGAAAGAAAAACATTATCATCTCATTAGATATGGTAGATGGGGTAGAGAACATTTGACAAAATCTAACACCCCTTCATGATAATAGTCTTGGAAAGATCAGGCATTCAAGGCCCATACCTAAACATAGTAAAAGCAATATATAGCAAACCAGTAGCCAACATCAAACTAAATGGAGAGAAACTTGAAGCAATCCCACTAAAATCATGGACTAGACAAGACTGCCAACTCTCTCTCTACCTATTCAATATTGTACTTGAAGTCCTAGCCAGAGCAATTAGACAACAAAAGGAGAACCAGGAGATACAAATGGGAAATGAAGGCAAAATATCAGTATTTGCTAATAATATGATAGTATACTTAAGTGACCCCAAAATTCCACCAGAGAACCCCTAAACCTGATAAAGAACTTCAGCAAAATAGCTAGATATAAAATTAATTCAATCAAATAAGTAGCATTCCTCTATACAAAGTAAAAACAGGATGAGAAAGAAATTAGGGAAACAACACCCTTCACAATAGTCAGTAAATTATTAGTTCCCTTTTCATGACCTTTGGTTAATGGTTTTACAACCTTTTGGAATGTGCTCTGAGTTGTAGTTGCCTTCTTGCCATATCAGAAGCAACTAACTAGTGACACTCGAAGACTGGCAAGCTTCTCATTGCTCTTTTGACATCAGAGTAGACTTAATAGCAGTTGTGTTATAAAAGAGCTTAATAATTACTAATATAATTTTAGAAATTCCTTTAAGATCATCATTAAGTATTAGAGAATCACCTATTTGTCTATATAGCATCACTACAAGACAATACATCTTCATTGTTCTGAAGAGATTGGCCCAAAAGGGTGGGCTAATACCTAGTGATTGTCATATAGATTTTGTAATAACAGTAAAAGCATATTAATAGCAGGAATCATTACTAAAATGAAATTCTTCTCTGCCTTTCCTAGAGAAACAATTTTGTCATTCACCTTAACAATCTATGGTGGAACTCTTTCAGGAAGATCACCTGTTACTTTTTAGTTTCTCCTTGATGGCTCCTGGCAATTAATAGTACAAGGGATTGGTGCTTGCTCATGGGGTGCCTGCTCTAGTTGGAATGGTTATTACTTGGTAATTTGCTTAACCTATGCTCTATCCTTAGTCCCTGAATTTCTTGTAGATTGTATAGATATTGGGTCCAAAATTTTATGGATAGTTTGGTGTCCGTATCACTCCATTGGGATTCCTTCCTGGATAAAGGGGTGATGTCTTCAGGTTCTATATCCCCAATGTTGTGATTGAATGCTAAGATCACTCTCAATGATTCTTGGACATCTCCCCTATATGAAGTCTCTAGCACATCCTCTAGTCTAGATGCTCCCAACCCCATTTTTTTTTAATTTTAAAAATTCATCTTTATCAGATTACCAAAGCAATGATTTAATTGTTAGAGCATATTTTATATGTAACAGATTTTTTTTTTTCTATACAGGGTTTCTCTGTGTAGCCTTGGCTGTCCTGGAACTCACTCTGTAGACCAAACTGGCCTTGAACTCAGAAATCCGCCTGCCTCTGCCTCCCAAGTGCTGGGATTAAAGGTGTGTGCCACCACCGCCCAGCTGTAACAGAATTTTAAAGTAAGATTATTATTTTTTCATTATTTGAATAAGCAGTCCACCTATTATGTTCTTCTTTCTACAAACACAAAAATACTTAAAACAGTATTGGATCTGACATGAATGCATGGGAATTACAAAGTAAAATTTTAATTCAAATGGAGTATATCATAATATCTATGTCAGTAATATTTATGCATGAATTGGAAGACTAACTGTAATAATTGTGGAGAACAGTATTATATTTTCTGGATACTTAGTCCTTCCAACTTACTAAATTCCAACAGAAACTCAAAGATCCCTGTGCAATTCATCTTATAAACTATCACCAGATGGCAGTTGATTGTACCACTAATTAACCATGAACTATTTGGACCTACTACCCATCAAGTTTGATGCCTTGGTCCATCAAACTTTTTAAATTCTGTACTTAAAACCAAGTTCTGCTCTTCATTTAATACATTAAAATTTTAACCACATTATTTTAACTTCAAATCACAAGAGCTTATTTAGTTTTCCTCTAATGACAGTGCTTAAAAGCTTCCCAGAGTCTTTGATTCAAACTTTTGACAATGTCAATTGGATTTTAAACAATAACTACACAAGTGTATATGCTGTGCCAAAACCCATGATTATAATTAGTGATATTTAGTTTCCTCATTCCTACTATTAAAAAAACAACAACAATCTACAAATATTTGGTTTCTATCATTACAGCTTAAGAAAATTCTGCCAATTCTACTTGCTCTAAAACAAATACTGACTGATAATGCTAAGTTCTGATTGTAAAATCGTCTGTAACATATTAAATTTGTACACTCTTTATAATCCATTCATGATACACAGATAGTACCAGGTAGTCTCACTTGGTTGATCAAAAAATGTGATGTTGTTTTTAATGACTCTCCTCAATTGAATTGTATCTGTAGTTCAACTTTGAGAACTTTCTCACTGTCTAAAGCATGAAAATAGCAGCACTTTGCATCTCAACATCATTACCAAGGTAAATGATTCCTTACTGGATGGATCTTTTTCGGTTTTCTTTTTTAAAATGAAATAAAAAATTGAACTCTGTGAATTTTTAAAAATTTGTCTCTGTTTGCAGTTTTTCTGCTTGTATACCCAAGTTAATACTTTGGACAGCCATGAGCTTCACATTTCACCATCATCACAGGGCTGGGCAAGGAATCAACTGTTTTAAAGTGCCATAAAGTGTGGTGAAGGTTGCGTTGGAGTGCATTCATGAATCCTTAATGTTCAGATTAGTTGACCTTAGTGTTTAGTAACATTTTGAATTGCAATCCCTTCCAGTAATATAGCATTATGTCTGTGTATGCTTGATGGCTTTGCTTTAGTTGACTATTCTTCAACCTTCATAAGAGAGGCAGATCATTTAACGTCCATCCCAAACCATCACAATCCATGCTAATTTAGTCCCCTGACTTTTCACAAAAGATGCTTCATTGTGATCATTTTTAGTTATTATCTATACAAAAATGGTGTGGGACATATTTCAATGTACAATATTCTAACCATATAAAGCTAGTTTATAAATAACTTTGAAAGCCAAATATTTTCCATACAGAGCACCATGATATGAAGTATAACAAAGGATTGAAGACCACTAATGTGAAGTAATATCCTGAGGATTCAGAGACACAATGTGTATTTTTCCTGGATGTTTTGGGTTAGGAGTATTTTGCTTTTTGCATTTTCTTTGACTGTTGTGTCAATGTTTTCTATGGTATCTTCTACCCCGAGATTCTCTCTTCTACGACTCCTGATATCTTTCCTAGGTTTTCTATCTCTAGGGTTGTCTTTCTTTCTGATTTCTTTATTGTTTCTATTTCTATTTTTAGATTCTGGATGGTTTTGCT